>NC_062285.1:77813923-78115828 GCF_902655055.1 Lutra lutra | reverse complement strand
AATGTGATCAACTGCTGGTGCCCTACAAAAAAGAATCATGTGAAATGCAGGAGACCAAGCATAAATCTTCAATTTCTTAATCTTAATTAAACCCAGATATAAATTTCTTTCATTTTAAATGTATTCCAGTTCAAAGTTAATCTTAAAAATTAAACCAATTCTGGGGCGCCTGGGTGGCTCAGTGGGTTAAGCCGCTGCCTTCAGCTTAGGTCATGATCTCAGGGTCCTGGGATCGAGTCCCGCATCGGGTTCTCTGCTCAGCAGGGAGCCTGCTTCCCTCTCTCTCTCTCTGCCTGCCTCTCCATCTACTTGTGATCTCTCTCTGTCAAATAAATAAATAAAAATCTTTAAAAAAAAAAAAATTAAACCAATTCTTTAAATGTTGGGTACTTTTTAAAATTTTTATTTTTGGATATTTTCATACTTTCATATTTAAATCTTACCCACTTTTAACTAAAATGAACTCTTCTACCTTGTCCTAAACACAAAGGACTGTTTTATCTAGGATTCAAACAGTCTGACTTCTTGCCGCTATTTATTATGATAGTATTTTTAAACTTTGCAACAGGTTTCTAGACATATATACTTCTTTGATAAGGTTTGGGTTCTAGAAAAATATTTGAGTAGCAGTATAAAAGTTTTTCAAAGATAATGATGCCAAATGGGTCCTGATGTATTACGGTAATGCTAGCTGCTATCAACAAATAATTCCAAAATTTTCACTGACTTAAGACAACGTAACTTTTCTTTTTTAATCATGGAACTGTCTCAAATGACAGATTCCCTCCAAGTGATAATTCACAAACCCAATCTCCTCATACCTGTGGTACTGCCACTGAAAAAAAATCTTAATATTTTCTCTTACAAGCAAAAGAGAAAAGAGATGGCAAAGCCCATCTTCTTCTTAACCATCTTGGCCAGGAAGTGACACATTTTACTTGCACTCCCAAATCGCTGGCAGAAAACTAAGCTACTTGAACTTTGTTTGCTGTCCAGAAAAATAACAACACAAATTAAACTACTGACTCTGAAAGGGATTATCTCATATTAATGGTTTTACCTGACAGATATTTCGTGGAAGGATATAGGCAAAAAGAGGCTTTTATGAACTACGCTGACCCCACAAAGGCAAAGGAAAAGACCCCAGCAGGGAGAAGGAGCTGCCCAGTGACAACCATATGCTAAATAAGAGCAACAAGTATTGGTAAAAACAACAACAAAACAAAAATCAAAGCAAAAAGATGATCTACAGAATATCAATAACTGAACTGACATTACACATCTCATAAGAAACACTACATATTAAAGACAGTGGAATAATTTCTTCACGGAAAACAACTGCTACAGAATTTCACAGTGTTGAAATAAAATATTATTCATAAATTATGGTGTAACAAAAATTTTCAGAAAAACAAATATTACTAAAGTGTGTACTTTACAATTAATAAAGACTATAGCATAAGAAGTAAATTGAACACATGAAGGAGAGAAAGCAAGCAGTAAAAGATAATAAAATGTGTAAGTATGTGAGTACATCACTAAAAATATAACTAAAAACAACATTTTCGGGGCGCCTGGGTGGCTCAGTGGGTTAAAGCCTCTGCCTTCGGCTCAGGTCATGATCTCAGAGTCCTGAGATCAAGCCCCGCGTCGGGCTCTCTGCTCAGCGGAGAGCCTGCTTCCCTCTCTCTCTCTCTGCCTGCCTCTCTGCCTACTTGTGATCTCTGTCTGTCAAATAAATAAATAAAATCTTTAAAAAACAACATTTTGGAGAATTTAAGAACTAAAACTAAATACTGAATAGTATGGGCACATGAAGCCAAGAGTAAAAATATGGTAAAGTCATAAAATGTCTGTCCTTTAAAGGAGGAAGAGGAAGGGAAGTATGACAGAGAAACTGAGGCTTAGCTTTATTTGTAACTTTCTCCCCCAAATTAAAAAGATCTGAAGCAAATACGTCATAATGAAACTGATGGGGTTCAGAACACAGTCTCCCAAATTCTGGCACCTTGGCATACTATGTATTTTAAGCTAAAGGAATTTGAGAAATGGCAGGTGCAGAAAGAATTCTCTGACCTCCTCTTTTCCACTGAAGCAAGTGATCAGACCTTCTCGTGAGAAATATTACCTTATACCCTGAAAAAAGGGAGCTTCCTTATTTCCAAAGATGGATGACAAAAAGAATCCAAATGACTAGGTCTTGCTAAAATGCACCCAGTTTACTACCTTTAGCTCCCACCCTTTTGTCCTATCATATTTTTCTATGACTTTTTACTCTTCATCAAAACTAGTATTAAAATGCTCAGGTTTGGGAAGCCAGTTAAGTGTCCACCTTCACCTCAGGTCATGATCTCAGGGTTCTGGGATCAAGTCCTGTATCGGGGTCCTTGCTCGGCGGGGAGCCTGCTTCTCCCTCTGCCTTCCATTCCCCCTCCCTGTACTCTCTCTGACAAATACATAAAATCTTTTTTAAAAAATTAAAAAATAAAAATGCTCAGGTTTAACTTTCTTAGGGTTTTTCTTCTTCTTTATGGAGGGTCCTATGTCATGTAAATTTATATTAAATAAATTTGTATGGTTATCTCCTGTTAATTTGTCTTTGGCACTTCAATTTACAAAGCCCCAGCCAAAGAACCTAGGAGAATATTAGAAAAAAATCAAACTTTTCCTCTGCTAAGAAACCAGATATTATATCTTAATGCTTGTCTGTTATATTAATTTTTTGTATGTTCTATTTAATTACCAAAAATTATAGTAAATTGTGATACAGAGTCTCAAAATTGGTGGAGAAGAAAATTTCCAAAATTTATATGGAAATTATGTTTTCAAAAAAAAAACAATTACCAAATTCTAACAGAAATTGTAACTAGGTTAAAAACTAAGCATTCTTTCAAATAGAAAACCTTAAAAAATAACAACGGATGAGTGAACTATTTCTTGTATTGCAGGATATTGGACATCCTTTGCATAACTGTAATCACAAAAAACAAAGGAATCAAATCAAAAGATATTTCCACACTTTGCTTCACTTAATCCTTACATAGCACCTGTTCAATACTACAATTAACTCTAATTTAGAGATTTTTAGAAATAAGTACAAAGAAATTACAGTTACCCTAATCTAAACTATTAATAAAGAATAAAAGACATCATTTGATGTGCCTTCTTAGTCCACAAAGATATCAAAAATTACATGTCCTTTTTTTCCAAACTATCTAAGTGATTTGAGGTTAAAGACACCTAAAAAAGTGAAGTAATTTCCTACTACATTTCCTCTGCATTTTGGAAACCTGAAGGATGAGAAATTAAGAGTAAGAGGTGCTGAAGATCAGCACTATAAAGGCAATAATAAAACAGTGTCTCTCTAAGTTCTCTCACAGGTATTCCCTGATTTGCCTGTTAAAGATATGTATAGGTGGGCTCCAACTAAATCATTAAGAATAAAAATTAATAGAGCAGAATCCTGTTAATCTGAGTAATAAACAAATATCCCCAGTATTCTCATTATAAAGAAATTTAGAAAACATTGTCCAAAATGATGTTTTCTAATATTGTGGAAACAAAATACTCACCTGGATTCTTGTTAAAAATACAACAGGTTGAAGCACATAAAATGCTGGGTTTGTAGGCTAAAAATAGCTAAATACTGCCAATTTCATAAAGTTCACATATTCCTTTGACCCAGTAGTACTACTGTATCAGACTCTGCAGGAAAGGAACATTATTAACATGGAATCTAAGGGATTTTCACAATAAAGCAAATTTGAGGAAAAAATATACCATAAAGAGGAAATTAAGAACTCAAGATCCTTAAATTCTCCAAGTTACAACAGTTCCTGTCCTGCTAGAGCAGAGAGGTTTGGCAAACTACGGTCTCCAGCTCAAATCAAATCAGTAGCCTGATTCTGTAAATAAACTTCTACTGAAACATAGCAATGGCCATTCAATTGCACATCGTTTGTGGCTGCTTTCTCATTGTACTGGCAGAGTTAAATAGTTTCAGCAGAGATCCTAAAATATTTGTTATCTATCTATTTTCAAAAAATATCCATCAACTTTCCCTAAAGTAATCACAAAATAAGAAAGAGTTACATGATAAGCCAACAAACGACATAAAGTGAAGTCATTAAAATAACCCAAAAGTAGGCATTAAAAGAAAAAAAAAAACACGAAAACATGGAACAGATAGGAAACAAATAGCAAGATGATACACTGTAAATACAAAAATCTCAAAAATCAAACTAAATGTAAAGAGTTTCAAAAACACAAAACGAAGGCACTGGTTATTAGATTAGATAAAAGAAGTAAGATCCAACTACATGTTTTCTACAAGAAACCCATTTAAAACATAAAGACAGAAACAGATTGAAAGTAAAGGGGAAAAAATATAAAGGAAAAAGTAAATAGGGAAAAAAAGTTAAAGGATAGGGGAAAATATATTATTCTGGCAATAATAAAAAGAAAGGTGGAAAAACTATATTAATATCATACAAGGTAGATTTCATAATGACATTATCAGAGAAAAGGCGTTTTTACAGTGTTAAAGGAAAAATTATGTGATGAGGACTCAATCCAAAATGTTTAGCATGTCAAAACTCCTAGGAAAAAATAGAACTGCAAGGGAAACTAGTCAAATCCATAAGCATAGTCAGCTATTTCAACACTTGCCTCTCATTGACTGGCAGACAGGTAGAAAGGAAATCCATAGCAATACAGAAGACTTGAAAGACACAATCCAAACACTTGATCTAAATGACATTTATTAAAAAAAAAAAAAACCCAAGAACAAAACTCCACCAACAGAAGAATGCACATTATTTTCAAGTAGATAAGGAACATCTACCAAGACAGCATATACTGGGCTATAAAACAAATCTCAAAAAAGTATTTAAATTACATGAAATATTCTCTGTCCATATTAGAACAAGATTAGAAATGAATAAAAGAAATACATGTGGAAAACCACAAATATTTTAAGACTAAATAAGATAATTCTAAATGACCCATGAAAAAAAGAAGAAATCAAAAGAAAATTGAAAGTACTTTTAACTCACTGAAAATGAAAACAGGACATTTGAAAATGTGAGAAGGGATGCCTGGGTGCCTCAGTAGGCTAAGTATCTCACTCGATTTCAGCTCAGGTCATATCTCAGGGTTGTGAGATTGAACACATGTTGGGGTCCGTGCTGGGCGTGGGTCCTGCTTAAGATTCTCTCTCTTTTCTCTCTCCCTCTACCCCTGCCCCCCCCATTTTCTCTCTCTTAAAAAGATAAGTGAGACATGCACCTAGAGTGCATGAAGAAATATACCACCAAATGCCTAGGTTTAAAAATAAAAGTTTCAATCAGTGGCCTAAGTTCTTGGTTTTAAGATACTGGAATAAGTGAGAATAGAAAGCCAATGAAACTAAAGAAATAAAATAATCAAGGTAAGAGTATAAGATGACAATTTTTTCTAAATTTACCTATAGACTATGCAATCCCAATAAATAGTAACTGGGCTTTTTTTTTTTTTTTAATGGAAACTGACAAACTGAGTATAAAATGTATAAGAAAACGCACATTCTCTAGACTAGCCAAACAATTTTCAAGAATAAAACTGAAGTTTTTAAGTTCATGATTTTAAGACTTACTATAAAGCGACACTAATCAAGAGAGTATGGTATTGGTGTACAGATAGAAAACTAGATCATAGCAGTGGTTCTCATCCAACAGTGGTTTACTACCCCCATTCTCCCAGGGAACATCTAGCAGTATCTGGAGACATTTCTGGTTATCACCCTGAAGCACATGCTACAGGCACTCATGGGGTGGGAATGAAGGAGGCGGTTAAAGATCCTGCAGCACACAAGATAGCCCTCCACAATAGAGAATTATGCAACTCCAACTGTCAATATTGCCAAGGTTGAAAAATACCAGGTCAATAGAACAAAATTAAGAGTCCAGAAATCTGTACTCACATGGTCAAATGATTTTCTCCCGAGATGGTAGGGTAAGATACTTTTTTTTTCACCAGTCTTATATAAAACCCAGTGCTCATTACATCACGTGTCCCCCTAACTGTCTTATCACCCAGTTACCCCATTCCCCCACCTCCCTTTCCTCCAACAACCCTCTATAGTTTCCTATAGTTAAGAGTCTCTTATGGTTTGTCTCCCTCTCTGGTTTCATTTTATTTTTTCCTCTTTTACCCTAAGATCCTCTCTTTTGTTTCTTAATTCCACATGTGAGGTCATATGATAATTGTCTTTCTCCGATTAACTTATTTCACTCAGCATAATACCGTCTAGTTACATCCATGTCATTGCAAATGACAAGATTTCATTTTTTGATGGCTGCGTAATATTGTACTATTCCATTTATATGTGTGTGTGTATATATATGTTTTTTTATACACACACACACCACGTCCCATCTCTTTATCCATTCATCTGTCAATGGACTCTCGGCTCTTCCCATTGTTTGGCTATTGTGGACGTTGCTATTATGAACATTGGGGTGCAGGTGCCCCTTTGAATCACTACATTTGTAACTTTGGGGTAAATACCCAGTAGTGCAATTGCTGAGTCATAGGGTAGCCCTATTTGCAACTTTTTGAGGAACCTCCATACTGTTTTCCAGAGTGGCTACATCAGTATGCATTCCAACCAACAGTGTAAGACAGTTCCCCTTTCTCCATATTCTTACCAACATCTGTTATTTCCTGACTTGCTAATTTTAGCCATTCTACCTGGTGCGAGGTGTATCTCATTGTGGTTTTGATTCTTATTTCTCTGATGCTGAGTGACGTTCAGCATTTTTTTCATGTGTCTGTTGGCCATCTGGATGTCTTCTTTGCAGAAATGTTTGTGCACGTCTTCTGCCCATTTCTTTTTTTTTTTTAAAGATTTTATTTATTTATTTGAGAGAGAGAGAATGAGAGAGAGAGAGAGAGAGAGAGAGAGCATGAGAAGTGGAAGGGTCAGAGGGAGAAGCAGACTCCCTGCCGAGCAGGGAGCCCGATGCGGGACTCAATCCCGGGACTCCAGGATCATGACCTGAGCTGAAGGCAGTCGCCCAACCAACTGAGCCACCCAGGCGTCCCTTTTCTGCCCATTTCTTGATTGAATTATTTGTTCTTTGGGTGTTAAGTTTGATAAGTTCTTTGTATATTTTGGATACCAGCTCTTTATCTGTAATGTCATTTGCAAATATCTTCTCCCATTCTGTCAGTTGCCTCTTGGTTTTGTCAGTTGTTTCCTTTGCTGTGCAAAAGCTTTTTATTTTGATGAAGTCCCAATAGTTCATTTTTGCCTTTGTTTCCCCTGCCTTTGGAGACATGTCTAGCAAGAAGTTGCTGCAGCCAATGTCAAAGAAGTTGCTGCCTATGTTCTCCTCAAGGATTTTGATGGATTCCTGTCTCGCATTTGGGTCTTTTATCCATTTTGAGTCTATTTTTGTGTGTGGTGTACGAAAATGGTCCAGTTTCATTCTTGTGCATGTGGCTGTCCAATTGTCCTAACACTATTTGTTGAAGAGACTGTCTTTTTTCCATTGGATATTCTTACTTGCTCTGTCGAAGATTAGTTGGCTACAGAGTTGTGGGTCCATTTCTGGGTTCTCTATTCTGTCCCATTGATCTAGGTGTCTATTTTTGTGTCAGTACCATACTGTCTTGATGATTACAGCTTTGAAACAGAGCTTGAAGTCAGGCACTGGGATGCTCCCAGCTTTGGTTTTCTTTTCTAACATTCCTTTGGCTACTTGGGGTCTTTACTTGTTCTATACAAATTTTAGGATTATTTGTTCTAGCTCTGTGATAAAAACTGAGGTATTTTGATAAGGATTGAATTGAAAGTGTAGATTGCTCTAAGTAGCGTAGACATTTTCACAATATTTGTTCTTCCAATCCATGAGCATGGAACATTTTTCCATTTCTTTGTGTCTTTCTCAGTTTCTTTCATGAGTGTACCATAGTTTTCTGAGTACAGATCCTTTGCCTCTTTGGTTAGGTTTATTCCTAGATATCTTATGGTTCTGGGTGCAACTGTAAATGCGATCAACTCGATTTCTCTTTCTTCTGTCTCATTGTTAGTGCATAGAAATGCAACTGATTTCTGTGCATTGATTTTATATCTTGCCATTCTCCTGAATTCCTGTATGAGTTCTAGCAATTTTTGAAGGAGAAGATACTTTTATTTTTTAAAAAAATGGTGCTGAAATCATTATGGATATTCATATTGGAAGTTGTTGGAAGGGGGGGAAACTTCAACTATCTCATTACAGCCCCAAGCAAATTAAAAAATGAATCACATACATAACCTAAGAAAATACATAAAACTTCTTATGAAAATATAGGAGAAAATCATGGTGACTTATAGTTAGGTAATAAGATTTGATACAACATCAAAAGTATGATCCATAAGAAAAAATGATGTTTGAATTCATCAAAATTAAAGTTTTATTCATCTAAGGATACCATCAAGAAAGTGAAAAGGAAACCAGAAAATGAGAAAATATTCATAATGCATATTATGGCAAAGGACTTATATCTAGAATTTATAAAAACCAACTAAAATTATGAAGATAGATAATAAAATAAAATGAAAGATTAAAACATATATATACTTCACAAAAGAAAACACAAATAGTAAGTAAGCACATGAAAAGATGCTTATTGTCAACTGTTATTCAGAAAATGCAGTGAGATGAGATGCCATTTCCCATTCAAAAGAAAACAAAAGGCTAAAATGAAAAACATTGACAATACCAAGTGCTGATAGGCTTCAGATCAAAGAGAACTCTCATACATTACAATGAGAATATAACATGTCAAGAAACTCTGGAAAACAGTTTGGAAGTTGTTTATAAAGTTAAACACTTACCATATGATCCTGCAATTCCATACCTAAATATTTTCAAATAATAAAAAAAAAACACATATGTTCCCACACAGATTTTCATGTAAATATTCACAGCAACCCCAAATGTTAATCAATCTAAATGTCCAGGAATAAGTGAACGGATAAACAAAATGTTGTATATCCATATAACAGAATACCAGTCAGCAATCAAAATGTATAGATTACTAATACAGGTAACCTCATGATCTCAAAAAACATGCTGAACTAAAGCAGATAGATATTAAAAAAATCCATAGTTTACTTCATCTTTATGAAATTATAAAAGCTAGCTCATCGATAGTGAGAAAATGCAGATCTCTGGTTGCCTAGGTCTAGAGCTATAATGGAAGGGATGACTGTAAAAGGACAAGAGAGAATTTCTTGGGTTGATAGAAATGTTCTATATCTTGATTGTGACAGTGGATACATGGGTGTATATATTTCTCAATAACAAGCCTATTTTACTATACTTAGAGCAAATACCAAAAAACTGACAGGCTTTGGGGATATAGTAAAATACAGAATAAGCACATTACCTAACTCTCATAGAATTCACATTCTGTACTCAATTGAAATGAGTACTTACAGTTCTAAGGGAAGACACTAGAAGATAATATGTTAAAAACATGTGTTGATCATTTGTAGACATTTTTGACAAGGCACTGCAGGAAAAAGACAAATTTAGCTTTCTTTCTGTAAAAAAAGCTTAAGGACAAAGTAATAATACACATAGTTTATTTGGTATGCTTGGGTAACTTTCCACATTATATCTGTTAATAGCACTAAAAGATTATAAATAGTATGTCGTACATATCCTTCACAGAAATTTGGATTTTACAAGTGCTGATGGAGAAGAACTCAGAAATAAAATTCATGAATGTTACAATTCAAAAGTATGAATAATATTTAAAATTATATCTGTATCTATGCACATATACAACCCTCCACCCACACGTACAAACTCCCACTTGCATACATGCAAATGCTTTCTCATCTAATAAAGATTAACTTTCTTTATTACTTCCTCTTTCCTGAGGACTCTGGTCTATCAGTTTTTTTCTTTCTTACATCTTTAGGCTTTCTAAGATTGGCTCTCATCCGTAAGTGTTAAAATGAGCTCAACTTCCAGGCCAAAATATCTGAGGGAAAAATTTCCCCTTCATAGCTCCCTCCACCTACAGTGCTCTCTTATGTTCATCATCTAAGCTTCCCAAAGACTTGTCTTCTGTTTCTATTGTTTCATCTCCTTTTTTTTTTCCTCATCTGATTATCCACTTTTGTTTGTCCACCATTCCACCAAAACTATTTTTTACTGGCTTTCTTGTTGTCCTATCTAGCAATCATCTGTAAATCCATACCTTACTTGTTTTGCATTATTTGAAAGTGTTACCCACTCAACTTTTTTTATAAAATACTCTCTTCTCGTGATCTAGGTATACTAGGCACTTGGGTTTCCTCCTTTTCTTCTTGCCAGTTTATAGTTTCCTTCATAAGCTCTCTTAGCCTATCCATTCTATATTGAGGTCCTTCCGGACCCTAGGAGGAATTATTTTCTCATTCTATATAGTCTCTGGTATCATCCACAGACATACTTTCACTGACCTTCTACATACTTATGACTTCCAAATTCATCCACTAAAAGAGTTCTCATAGTTCCAAACTCTGTATTCAACTCTCTTATGAACTCTGATCTTGAATATTCCACAGGCACTACAAGCTCAACATATCTAAAACACGAAATTTTCAACCCTAACCATGCTGCAGGTCTTAAGTTTCCTATTTCAGTGAATTGCCAAAACCAAAGATCTGGTCACCAACCACAAAAACATATTCATGTATATAAATACATATTTATGTATATACAATGTGTGTGCTTGTGTATGTGTAATTATATCCTTTATCAGTCAACATTTACTTCCTCTCTTTTCTTCCCACAAATTCTCTGGTTTCTGTTCCCTTAATACGACTCAAAACCATTAAAACCTCTCTTTCCCACACACCCACCTTATTTTGAGCCACCACCATTCTCACTAAGATAACTGTAATAGCTGTTTAACTGATTTATATGCTTCTAATACTGTCTCCCATCAAGTGTTTTTTTAAACTTTACTAGAGTAATACTTCTAAAATGCAGATCTGAACAAATGTCACTTCTCTAGTTAATGTCTTTTAACAGCTCCCAATTTCCTATCAGACAACATGGCAGACAAGGTCCTTTATTATTGTTTCTGTGGCATAAAATAATCTTTCATTTCGTAGTCTCAAATAGCCTCAGCCCCCCCTTGCCAAACATTTATGTTATACTCTTTCATTTAACAGTGTGAATATGCTATTCCATCTACCGCTCTCATGTGGAATTCTCAGTTCTGACATCACTTAGACCCCATGAACCCTGAACGATCTCATCATTAGTCCAATAAAGTGGTCCCTCACACAATATGAAAGAATTATATACCCCTTTAATATAACATTTATTTCATCATAACTTACCACAGTTTTACAATAATCTCATTGATTTTTACCCGCTTAATATTAATAGAAGGACTGTGTCCTGCTCATGTTATATCCATATAATCCAGGAGAATATCAGTCATATAAAAGGCCCACATTAAATAAGGAAGAGAGGGAAGGACAAAAGCTTGGTCTAGCATTCAAATGCTAAACAAGGCCCCAAAGTAAATGTGTAAAAATTTAAAGTTGACTTTTCAAAATCAAACACAGATAATATATGAACTACAAGTAAGTAACCTTTCTTCTATAGCCTGGAAATTAGGAAACATGAATCCTAACCCTGGTTTTGGGAGTACCTTGACCAAGAAATCTTGTGATCAATAATAACAAATATGATAATAATTCAGTCAGTATCAGCTGAACACCCAGAATGTGCCAGGTTCTATTCTAAGCACTATGTAAATCTGATGTCATACAATACTCCTGACAAGCCTATGAGGTAAGAATTACTTGTGTATACACTCTAAAGATAAGAAAAATGAGGCACAGAGAGGCTAAGGACATTACACAGTAAACCGTTAAGGGACAAAGGCAGGGAGTCAGATTTCAGAACACCTGATTGCAATTACTCTGAATGTTTACTTGATTTTCCCTTAAATTTTTAAATTTGAAAAAGAGAGAGAGAGAGAGAAAGGTATGAATGCATGTTCCTGCACACACACATACACATGAATGCCAAACTAAATTATTTCTAAGGAACCATCCAGCTATTATTTTTGTTAAATTAAATTTACTAACTTCAAATTTCAAATATGATTAGAGAATACAAGTGTGGGATCACCAATTTTACACTTTACATGATTTTACCTATAATCATATCCCCTTTTAGTGCCTGGTTTTTAAATAGTATTTCACCATACGGAACTGCTTCTGCTCCTCGATGTGTCCTGAGGTAGTGCTGGACTGCTCTTTACCCAGCGTTTCCAACTGATGAACACAGAATAACCTTCTACTTACTTAGGTTATTTTAAATTTCTTTCACCCAGTTTCGTAGTTTTCAATGGACAAGTCTCTCACCTCCTTGGTTAAATTTACCACTAAGAATATTATTCTTTAAGATCCTATTGTATACTTAACTGCATTCTTAATTTCTTTTTCGGATATTCATTGAGGGTATATAGAAACATGACTGATTTTGTGTGTTAATCTTTTAACCTGCAACTGCGCTGAATTCATTTATTAGCTCTGCTATTGGCTATTTTTGACAAGGCAATATAAGAAAGAGACAAATTCAGCAATGAATTCACAAGAAAAGACAATTCACAAGAACTGAATTACAGTTAACAGAAAAAGTTCAGAAATTTGAGGACTTGCAGGAATAACCACCTTCCCAACCTCAACTTCTAAAAGAAATAGCTGAGAAGGGCTTTGAGCAACAAAGACCAACTAAATTCAACCTTACAGCAAGTATTAAACCAAGTATGTGTTAGTCACATCCACTGTTCAAGATTTAATCGATTAGTGTCCTCAAGCACAGACCCAACAAAGCTGTGACTGTCCTATATATACTTTCATTTGGAACAAATGGTTTGGAGAAAAGAGACCACTGGAATTTCTTCAACCCAGGTTTGCTAAATGAAGTTATTTTTAATCAGAAAAAAAGAGAAAGACAAACAGGGAAGACACAAAACACATATAAGCATATTAAATGTAGGCAGTAGGTCTCTAAAATAACTGTGGGTTTGCCTCTGATGAATGGAGCCGATTGTAATCAAACAGATAAGGAGCCAAAAGAACCATTACCCTGAACTCTCACTATTTGCTATCTAAAATGACCCATGCCTCCCAATTCTCTGTAGTCAAGAAGCAGGCTGAGAAATGGTATAATCACCAATACTCAGGGATAGCCAACAAAGATATTGAAAACTTAAAATCTATAAGATCATAAAGAACAATGAACTAGAAGAAAACCTGTGCCTAAACCCTAAACAGAGAATCATGGTCATTCAAAGATCAATCCTATTCCCATAACAGAGATTTTATTTAATCTGACCACTGGAGATTTCAGAATTGCTATATACTAATGATAGCTATACATTTCTGATTCTTTATCCCTCTTGAGATTGACTATAGTAAACACCTTTATCTTGCCACTGTATACCAAATACAGAGACTGGGGTACATCATTCCCTACCTACCATCTAAAGATTCTGGACTTTTGAGATTGAGGCCATAGCTGTTCAGAACTTTCAGATTATCTCCCAAAGAGACAGGTTGAGTAAATCTGCCTGTAAGATGGAGACTGGGAATATTTGGCAATCATAAGAGCCAACTGTGGTATAACTAATGCTGCTTACCAAGTATTTCCTGCTCTCTCCCTTTCAGATTCGTAGTAGGATCTCACTACTTAGCCCCATTATGATGAGGTGGAGCACTATGGATATAAATTGAGAGTAGAAGTATCATTTCCAGTCCAGAATATTGAATTAATAGTAGGAAATTTGACTGGGCTCCTTTTCACTCTGCAATGATAACAGGTAATGAACCACATAGGACCTACACTACCAGGCCAAATCCTACGGGGAGGACGACATGGGACAAAGCCCCAAGATAATCCTTGGTATATATGTAGCATGGGTAAGATATAAATCTTTGCTGTGAGAAGTCAGAGCATTTAGGGTTTAACCGGCCTGCCTTGGCTAATACATGCTTTCTGCTGTTTCACAGTTCTGTGACCTTAATTTATTTCGGTGATTTTTCTGTCCATTTACAAAGCCATATACTTCATACTTCTGACAACCTGGTATTTCGCCACCCATAAGAATATAATTGTTATTTTAAATTTATAAAATTCCGTGTATTTCCTTTCAAGCCATTTATTAAAATGATACTGAAAAAATTTAAGAGAATTGACCCCAGTCTCAGTGATGGGGAGGCATATTAAGTCTCTATTTAAATTTACCCCTAATTTTGTTTTCCAAATTCTTAGTATATTTTCCTACCATGATATAAAAAAGTTCTAGTAAATAAAGCTGGTTTTATTCTCACCTACCATATTTTATGTTATTTACAAGTGTTGCTGGGAATTTCTCGAATATATTACTCATACTATGACACCTCCATAAATGATCTTCCAACTGATTGTTCAGTGTAAATCGGCTAATCATGTCTTTAATGTCTTCTAAGACATTAAATCAAGAAAAGAAACAAAAAATTCCACGAAAAAATTCAAATAGAGACCAATCCCTACATGCAGCAAAAGGTACTCAAACATGAATAAGTGCCTTTAAAAATTCAAGTATTAATTATAAATCTTATAATCCTAAAAACCATTTCACATGCCATAATACATTCAGTGATCTCTTTGTCCTTGTCATTTGCTGAATAATATCATAACTCAGAAATTAACATAAGAATTATCATTAATTTGTGGGAGAGTCACATATTTTAGGGCTTTAGCTCTATTTTTAGTCTTTCATGAAATTCCCAAACTTTAACATTAAGTTTACATAACCATATTTTTTTTCTCCAAAATACACCAAGGAAAGTAAATGGCACGAAACTGAATAAACAGTTATACAGCTCTCAGGGGAGGAGAGTCAGAAAAAAAGTATAAATATATAATGGATGTGCAATTTTATTACCTGAGTATTCAACAACTCTTCACACTTGTGTGCTTGTTTCTCAATTGCAGAAATGTACTGTTTTTCAATAGCTTCTACTTGTTGCTTAACTGAAGACTGCAGTAGTGCCTAAAAACAAGCAAAAAAGTCATTTGGATCACAGACAACACTTGGAGTCTACTGTTGGCATGAACATTTTTTTTGACAGTTGTACATATCTGAAATATGATACTCTTCTGCATTACAAACTATACATTTGTGAATATTGAACACATTCATTTATAACATACTTCAGGCTTTTGGTTTTAGGTTTTCCTATTGCCAACGCTCTAGTTTTTTGGCTCGGATGTTACTTCCACACACCTTCTCCTTAGAAAAGGCCAAGTCATAGAAGATGATAAAGAGGGTGAGTAGTTCTGTTAAATATAAATTCAGTTTAGTGAAGACCACACAGGATGAGGAGTGTATGAAAGCCGCTGAAGAAAAAAAAGAAGAAGAAGAAGAAGAAAGAAAGAAAAAAAAAAAAAACAGACATATTTCACTGGCTGACAAAACTCCACATCCTCTCGGCACACTGTAATATCCCATGGGCCAAGCATGATCTTCAAGACCACAAGGCAAGTAAAAGCAGATGGAAACTCTGAGCAATTTCATACATAAAAGAACTGCCCCCCAGGAAGTTCACACCCCTAATATAAAAGGTAGAAGTCAAAGTTATGGAAGTCAGAATCTCAAGGCAGTATTCATAAAAAGTAATAAAACTTGGGAGACTGGACAAACTTAAGTGGGTAATGTAAATGCTGGAACCTGAGTCGGTAAAGTATGAAGACATTAACACTGTTCTAAGGGAAGCCGAATCAGCATTTGAAGACGTTCCACCCACTCGCTTCCTTATTGGAAATGCTTAGAACATTATTATCTTTTTTTTCTTTCCTTTTTATTAAAGCATTATATGTTATACTTACCGTGTTCCCAATATTACATTACATGCTATTTATAAATCCTAAATCATTCTAAAATATGTACTCAACCATATACATAAGAATTCTTTAGCAAATATTCTATTTTTGAAGGTCTATCTGGATAATAAACTACTCATAATCAAAATAGTAAGTTGAAACAGACACACGTCTTATAGAAAACAGACCTTTGGCACATTCACCAAGAAAAGAAAAATAAGCCAAATCTCTTAAATAATCTCTGTTTTGAAAATAGATTTATTTGGTTGGAAACAACATGCATTAAGGAGCTAAATAAATATGCACACATTTTTAAAAACTGAGACAAAAATATTTTTTTAAAGCTCCGGATAAGTCTCAAATTTTCAGATAATTAACCTTCTTCTGCAAATGTTAAACTGTCTGATGATTCTACCACTCCTATAATTCAATAATTGTCACTCTAAAGTTGCATAATTACTAACAAATTAGTAAGGGAAAATAAATTTCTGACTGAGGTTTAACTAATATTTAGAGAAGCACTTAAGAGAGGTGCTTCAGCCCTTCAATGTATACATTTAGATATCCTCTTAAAGATTCCATGATCATAAATTTATGTAAGGCCCGAAAATTTAACCTCTTAAACTTTAACTAGATAATGTAAAATTATTATTTACCGTTGGCAAAATACAATATTCTATTTGTTGGACTTCAGAAAATTTAAAGAACATTATAGTTATGATAATTCTCTTGGGTCTATTCATGACGTCTCCTGTAGACAGAAAAATGCCATTCTCTCTTTGGGTCTTGGATACAACAGAATTGTTTTGCTTAATGGGAAGAACTGTTTTCACTTTGCTATTTGCCATGGTTTCAAATAATCCCACAATTTAAATACCCAATTTTAGTGGAATTATATAGATTTTTAGTAGATTATATCCTTTGGAGAAACAGGTAAGTTAATGAACTAAAACCTTTTCTCACCATAATTAAGGAACACAATGGAGGGGTGCCTGGATGCTCAGCTGTTAAGCCTGCAGCTCTTGGTTTCTGCTCAGGTCATGATCTGAGAGTGGTGAGATTAAGCCCCTCCATTGAGCCCGGTGCTCAGCCCTGAGACTGCCTGAGATTCTCCCCCTTTCCCTCTCCCTCCCCCTCTATTCCTCTGTCCCTCTCCCCACTTGCACATGTGCACGTGCTCTCTCTCTAAAATAAATAAATAAAATCTAAAAAAAAAAAAAAAAGCACAATGGAACAGCATTTTTTTCTAGTGATTGATTTGTACACCACATACTCATTCTCTCCCTATGAAGGAGGCAAGCATGATAGGACAATGTAAGAGTTTAAAAAAAAAAAAAAGTAAGAGTCAAAGCTATGGTTATGGAGTGTGGTGAAAAGCTATGCAGAAGTGACCAGCCTTTTATATAGTTTAAACCTCTCATCTTAGCACCATTCAGTTACTTAAATCCACCCATCTACAAAAGATATATGAAGGGAAGGTACCAGGAATACAAAAATTAAAAAAAAAAAAAAAAAAAAAAAGTCTATCCTCACTGAGTTCAGTCTGCTGTGGAAGAGAAACATTCTCTAGGTAACCACACACCATAGCTATATGTGAGGTATGTATCAAAGAAAAGATGCCTGAAGCATCCCTATAAGGCTCACTGTTCTATGGAAAGACTATTAAATCGATAAGAATAGTTGCAGTTAAGAGTGGAGGCAAGGGGCGCCTGGGTGGCTCAGTGGGTTAAGGCCTCTGCCTTCGGCTCAGGTCATGATCCCAGGGTCCTGGGATCGAGCCCCACATGGGGCTCTCCGCTCAGCGGAGAGCCTGCTTCCCCCTCTCTCTCTGCCTTCCTCTCTGCCTTCTTGTGATCTCTCTGTCAAATAAATAAATAAATAAATAAATAAATAAATAAATAAAAAGAGTGGAGGCAAGAAGGTAGCAAATAAGCAGGTGCCAAATATTTTTAAAATTGTGCGTGCATAACAAGACTGTTTAAAAATTGGGTTAATACTACTGAACATTGTATTATTAGTGTCAACAGTCCAAATAAAAGAGGTAATTTCCAAACATTTTTCTTACAACTATAACATTAATCATTATGGACACACTACAAGCACAAATTGATACTAGCCATCTGCTTTTACAGCATGATCTATCATTATATAACTGGATACTTATTTCCCAATATAATATACCATAATAACTGCCTTTACATTTCTTGTGTATCTTAAGTATAGAAATGAGCATTAATCTTAAAATTTCCCTGCAATTTATATTTTCATCTGTAATTGTGTCTATAAACATCAAAGATAAAAGGAACAATGCTATAAAGAAAAATGTGAAAGTATTTCCTTTATAAACTATTTTAAACTATTCTCAACAAATATAAAAAGCATTAAGACCCTCATTGTATGCAGAGGCAGAAAAACAAAGATATACACAAACATCCTATAATGATAAAATGCTACTAAAGGTAGGGAAAGTATTATTAATTTTCAACATATTTATGTTTTAGCCTCAGTCCTATCAGAGATGGACGGTGTCATCCCAGGGGATTTAACTCACTGAGCTTAAGGAAAACCAATAACCATACTTAAGAAGAATTTGAAATATGCAAATAAGACTGCAGGTTCCTTTAATACAGGAACTTACTCATCTTTACTTAAGTATGTAAATACTTAACTTACTCATCTTTAGACATCACAGCTTTGTACAGAGTTCCTTATACATAGTAGACAATGCAAGAGCTATCTGATGAATGATGATTCTTGTACTAAGATTAATATTTTTAAAAATCACTAAATTCTACCTCTGAATCTAATACTACACCATATTGTAACTAACTAGAATTTAAATAAAATCTTGAAAGAAAAAATATAATAGTGTGAATGGTAACAGTATTCACTGGAAAGTGCACTAAGCTTCAAATTATAACTACCAAGTTCATCTACCAAATTTGTTGCTAAGTATATTTAATCATACCAGGGGTTTTAGTTTTTTTAATTATCATTTTAGACTGGAAATGTCCATCCTTTCTACCTCATAGAAGAAATTTTGAATAAATAAAACGAGATGTGTGAAGGCTGCAAAATCCTTGGGAGAAAAGTATACTACAAATTCTACAATTATTAGACCCATATAAAACAAACAGACGACGTCAAAACCACCCCACCCAACCATTACCTGTAAGCTGTAGATACATATTTTTAATGGAATTAAATATATGCTGGAATTTAAAAAACTATAGCCAAAGTAGACCACTACAATCTAAACTACAGTCCATTGTCTCAGCATATCCACAGTTTTTCTTCTCCCTTGAAATAGCCCAAATCTTATAGATTTGATCTAGCCTCATCAAATTAAATAGCTTGTCCAGGTTTGCAAAGCAGATGTGTCTAAAGAACCAGGTGTCCAAAACATTAATGTCATGTTGGTATTTAGTATATAACCTCAAAACATGTTGTAGCTAATTTTAGTCAATAGTAATTAGATGACTTTTAAAAGCCACCCTCAAATTTTCTGTATCAATCCTCTGAGTCATAACTTAACAAATGGAGAAAGGTATAAAGCTATGGAGCAAGCTGGAAGCAAAACATAGAATAAACAGCCCTCTGAAATTTAAGCTAGTCTTTGTTTAATTCACTCATGTGCCTACTCAGTGCATCTACAATAGTACCTAACATACTGAAGACATTAAACAAATATGTGTTGAATGAACTGCAGAAATGTCACGATTTTGGCATGTCCAAGCCTGATTATTTGCCTCTTCATAGAGAAACTATTAAAACTTTGATGTCAATGATGTCTGTAATTATATTCTTAGTTCAGCTTTTGGACTACAGTAGTATAGATTAATTATTGTAAAGCATCATTTGAAATCAAGCACAATTTCACCTTTCTTGAAAAAAATATTTACAGTTTGCTTTTCAAAAATTTCTTTCAGATCTTTTCCAATTTCAACCAGAAATAAAATAAGCAAAATAAAATGTATCTGAAAAATGAGTAAGTTAAAACTCTGAGGGGATAATTTTATGTTTTTTTTTTTCTAGTGAAGCGCTCTTTTTAAGTAAAATATTACTTTAAATTTTGCAAGGCTATTAAACTATTAGCACATCTAATAATATAACCTCAACTTTTCTAACATATTGGTAGTGAGTCCGTTATTCAAAAGGAGAGCCCCCTGACTGAGATACACATGGAAAAATGATGAATCTCAGTCATTTCACCAACTAATTCATCCATTTTTTTCCCCCATGAACTCTACATCCCTGTTTTACAGATAAAGAAACAGACACTGGGGTTAAGAAACCGGTCCCAACACACATGAAAAGACTCAGTGGAACAAAGACCTGAATTCAGATCCACCCACTTTGCTCCTGGTTTGACTTATCTGTTTCAACCCAATAAAGCAGATTTCTCTTCATGAACTAAGCACATATTCTATTTGTAAAGTCACTTAATTATTTGTTCATTCATCATTTATTCAACTAGTATTTAATGAATGCACATTTCATTCTAGACACTGCTCTAGGAGCGGGGGATACAGAGTGAACAAAACAGACATGAGCCTGACTCTTCTGAACTACATTACTGCTGAGGGGATACAGAGAGTGGGGAGGACAAGGAGGTTTAAAATGTAGACAGCAAACCACTTTTGATGGGGTTACTGGCTATAAAAGAAAAAAAAAAAAAACCGCGATAAAAAGGACAAAAAAAATGGAAAAGAAAATTTTTAGAAAGGCTAGTCAAGAAAGAGCTCTATGGAGAGGCACAAATAAGAGTTGCCACCAGCAAACAAAAATTCAGTCATATAGAATATCTGAGGGAAGAACATTTCCATCAAAGAAGAGAGTGCAAAGTCCAAGGCAGGACTAAGGCTGATGAGCTCAAGAACTAGCAAAAAGGCCAGTGCGGATCATATGAACTAGAGAATTCCATTAGATGCTACAGCTATTGTTGACTTCTTTTTATTCGTAACCAGGTCAAATTTCTCGCCACAGGGCCTGTGTTCTTATTGACCCCTAGACTTGAAAAGTGAATCAGAGATCAGAAAAGTGGGTAGAGGACCAGAATCATTGAGAACCATGAAAAGGCATTTTCATTCTATTCTAACTACAGTGAAAAACCCCTAAAAGATTTAAACAAGGAAGCATCTATAATCTGTTTTTTTTTTAATATTTTTGAACAGCACTGCAAAGTACCAAAAGCACTCAAATACTATCAAAGTTCTCCATCAATGGACAATTTGTGAAAGAATAAAAATATGTAGCATTGATTTTTGTGGGCTACTCATATACAAGTAAATTGGGAACTTATAATTAACATACCATGCATAAAAATTTTTTTATCCAGTAGAAGTAAGAGTTATGCAATTTTCCTCTCTGGTAATGAAGGATTAATCCTAACAAGAACAAACTGAATTTTTCATATTCTCACAAAAAGTGCCACAGATATAAGTACACCTGGCAAGTAATACATACTTGAACTTCTTCTGGATACTCTATTAGCATGCAGTTCTTCTATAATACTTAAGTTCATCCAGTTTTTTTTGAAGATTTATTTATTTGACAGAGAGAGATCACAAGTAGGCAGAGAGGCAGGTGGGGGGGGGGGAGCAGGCTCCCTGCCGAGCAGAGAGCCCAATGCAGGACTCGATCCCAGGACCCCGAGATCATGACCTGAGCCGAAAGCAGAGGCTTAACCCACTGAGCCACCCAGGCACCCCAAGTTTAACCATTTTATAAATTAACTGGGAACAAAGACTGTAAAAATGAAGACATCATGTCCAAACGAGGGCAGCTGACTAGATTTGGCTCCAAAAGTTGAGTTTGGTTTCTAACTCATCTTAATGTTCAACAACTCTTGACTAACCAAAAACTAGCTCTTGCCAATTTTGGGGTCTAAGACATCAATCTATAGCTCTGATGGCTTGTAGTGTGGAGGAAAAAATATTGTATGTCATACAAACAGATAATACACATGTATGTATGTGTTTATTTATTTTTAAGATTTTTATTTATTCATTTGACAGACAGAGATCACAAGCAGACAGGAAGGCAGGAAGAGAGAGAGGGTGGGGGAAGCAGGCTCCCCGCTGAGCAGAGAGCCTGATGTGGGGCTTGATCCCAGGACCCTGAGATCATAACCTGAGCCCAAGGCAGAGGCTAAATGCACTGAACCACCCAGGTGCCCCTGTATGTATGTATTTAAAGGCTTCTGATCAGTGACCTAGTAATCGAGTTGAGGTATATTATATGGATGTCTTAGAAGAGAACATTAGGCTATCCCTGAAAACAACATTTAGACATTTTAGGAAATTTTGTTGGGCTACAGAAAGAAATAATGTGATCAAATCCTATCATTGACAGGTGATTTAAAAGTGCATTGTAAAAAGGAATAAAGAGTAATAACTCTCTAGAATAAAGACTTTGATCTGAACTTAAGGCTTTCACTTACTCAAAATTGGCTCCAAATTCAAGTGTAGGTCCATGGTCTCCTACTACCCAGGCTGGCAGAAATTAGGCCCTGGAAATTCAACCCTTGAGGAGAATGAAGGTACATGTTTCTCCAAAGTATGTCTGAGGAGTGACAGTGATGGACTTAGTCATACTTTTTTTTCAGAAAATGGGACAGAAATGACTACCTAAAATAATGGAAAAAAATTGATTAAAATACAAAAGATTTCTTTCTTCCTTTCCCTTCATTTAAAAAAGGAAAATTAAGAAGGTCATGTTGAGTCTGCTGAAAGTTTATACTTTTACAGTTCTCAAGTACTTGGAATTGCAGTGATCCTCAGGTTTTTCTATGTATTTGAATTACAGTGCCGTGGTACTATACAATTCAAAAAGAAAAATGTTAAATTATGGGTGTAGGTCTAAACATGGAAATTCAATATAATCTAGCCATGTTATAAAGTGCTTTGGAAGCTGTGAAAGCCAAAGAAAATCTTCAGGACAGAGGGAATCATTCCTATTGGCCTTGTTGTTAAGGGATTCTAGTAACATAAGAGTTGTTACCTCAAACACCACAAAAGTCTCCCAGTGAAAATTTCTTTTGTGCCATGGACAACACATTAAAATTAAGAAGTTTCTAAAATTAAGCACAGCATAGAGGCTCTGCATGTCTGCCTCCAGATACTTTAAACTTCTGAAAAGCGGCCACATGGATATGCCTCACCCTCAGATGCCACGGTATTGTTCCTTGTGACTTCAGTAAGAGCTACAGTTTCAGTGAAGAAAGAAAGAAAGAAAGAAAGAAAGAAAGAAAGAAAGAAAGAAAGAAAGAAAGAAAGAAAGAATTATGCCTAAACAAAGCACCTGGTTACACTGAAGAACTATGCATCTGATTTTCTGATATATCAGAGACCATGGAAAAGAAGAAACCCATCTGAATGTTGGAAATATTTGGCTTAAATGCACATGCATTAATATTCCAAGGAGGCAGGGTAATTTGTTGAGTAGACTCCTGCATCAAGGTTTGAGATGTTTGGCTTTTATATAAAACTTCTCCTCAGCCTATATGTGTTTGATAAAGCACTGTGCTTCTCTATGTCTCAGATTCCTTATCTCATAAATGGGGAGGATAACAGAGTTTCATCTCTGCCAATGATAAAGGAGTTCTATGAAATTATGACTGTTAATCTAATTCTTTATATTGATACTTCAAAATCAGATTATTCTAACCATTTGCTGGTATCTGAGAACTAAATTCCTCACTTTCTCATGACAAATAAAACTGATGCTATGTGGATTCAAGTTAGGATCAACATTATTGTTTTATTACCAGATTTAAGATCATTAAAGAATTTTCCTCCAAATTAATCAAGATTGATCATTCACCCAATATAGATTTCAAAGATTAGAAAAGAACACGTTTTCCCACTGTTAAAGCTATCAACATGGAGAGAGATGAGAGGTTTCATGAAAACAAATTTTATTAGAGGACATATTGACAAAGATTAAATTTTCCTTTTTGTTTTCTTTTGATCATAAAAGGAGTAACATTGATGATAAGGTAAGATCCTTGAACTGGGTTCTTTTCCAGTTAAAAGTTAGCCATATATTACAAAAGTGATAATATTTAAGGTGATATGTAAAATATTTCAAATCTACTGGACTGGGCACCCAACAATCAGAAGTCCCATCCCCATAAAAGAGATCAGGTGTCAAGGGCCTCCTCCAATGCCAAGCTCCGGCTTGATTGTAAGGGATGAGGGAGAAGCCTCCAAAATGGATTAAAGTGGTTCACAAGAACTATTAATATACTAACTGCTATAGAGGTACTTCACTATTAGAAAATGGCACAAAGTGGTGCTTGCTGGCTGAACATTAGCCTACATTAGGTTGTTACAGTGGATTAATTACTAAAAACATTTGGTTACATGAATTTCCTGCTAAACAAAAAATAGAATAACCCTTGAACTTGGTGCTTCTATATCTTCTGAACTTTATATTGCATACATATGTTACCTCGTCAAAAAATATTTTGAAAATAATAGAGTAAATCCTCCTGTGGCCTAAAAATTAATCCTTGGTATAAAAATATATATTCTTTTGAGGGGGTAGGAGAAGAGTAAATGAAACAAGATGGGATTGGGAGGGAGACAAACCATAAGTGACTCTTAATCTCACAAAACAAACTGAGGGTTGATGGGGGGAGGGGGTTGGGAGAGGGGGTGGGGTTATGGATATTGGGGAGGGTATGTGCTATGGTGAGTGTTGTGAAGTGTGCAAACCTGGCGATTCGCAGACCTGTACCCCTGGGGATAAAAATATATGTTTATAAAGCTGTAAAAAAAAAAAAAAAAAAAAAAAAAAAAAAAAAAAAGAAAGAAAGAAAGGATGAATACCCAAGTTTTGTAGCAACATGGACGGGACTGGAAGAGATTATGCTGAGTGAAATAAGTCAAGCAGAGAGAGTCAATTATCATATGGTTTCACTTATTTGTGGAGCATAACAAATAGCATGGAGGACAAGGGGAGATGGAGAGGAGAAGGGAGTTGAGGGAAATTGGAAGGGAAGGTGAACCATGAGAGACTATGGACTCTGAAAAACGATCTGAGAATTTTGAAGGGGTGGGGGGTGGGAGGTTGGGGGCACCAGGTGGTGGGTATTGTAGAGGGCACAGATTGCATGGAGCACTGGGTGTGGTGCAAAAATAATGAATACTGTTATGCTGAAAAAATAAAAAAATTAAAAAAAAATATATATATATATATATATTCTTATCTATCAAGTATCCCCAAAGCTGATTAACAAGAACTTAAAAGATAAAATCAAATCCAGCCTTCTATTCTGATACTGGGTTGCACACTAATTACAAAGGTCACAGACATCTCAACATTTCACTGGATATTGTATCTCTGCTTTCCTTCCTCAGAGTCTGTGTTTTATAGTTCAGAGGAAAGAATACAGCTAACCATTCCTTTCTTACATCCTTTCAAACAGGCAAAAGATTTAAAAAATTAAAGCAGCTTTTTGGGTACATACCCTCATGTGGACTCGGAAAATTAAATGAGTATATGAATAACTTTAACCAGTTTATCTTTTCTGCCTCTAGGAGCTATGGTATGCAGTCTTTCACTAACTGGAATATTGGTGGCCAATAAAAAAATGAATAACAACAAATCTATAACACATATGCATCAATTTTTTCCCCTGAAGTCTAATTACATAACACTTTTCAGGCACTAAGACTGAAAATGCCTGAATCCAGATAGACCTTGATGACAATTCAGTTCACTGGAATAAGAAGAGATTAAGACTCACATAACTGATATGCTACACTGACTGGAATAGTTACAGAAATGATACCTTCTATAGATACTATATAATCACTCTTCCAGCATCATTACTAGATATAGAAACCTGTTGAATAAGCTTGGATAAAAGGAAGATTTGAAAAAACTTACTATCCCATGAGAACAGGTCAAGCTTCATCTGGTCAATGTGGAAAGACAGTATTTTACCGGATAGAAGATACTTATGACAGAGTAGCCTGGATTTTTATGATAATAAACAAAAATCTGTAATTAATCAACAAACCCAGGTGGGTAGGGCTGATATTGATAAAATTTTCAAATCTCATCAATAGTAGTTACAAATATTAACCTGATGAGATATAAAAAGTGAACCTATGGCATTCAAAGTACATTTTAGAAGGTAAGCCAAAAATAACCAATGGGGAAAAGGCAGGTCTTACGTGTCTTAAGAAACAGCTAACTACATAAATCCTACTCATTAAATTTTTTTTTTTTTAATCTTTGGAGGTATTTTTCAAGATCTGCTCTGCAGCAAAACTTGAAATATATATCCTCAATACAGTATGAAGTATTCCTCCCTTCATTCCTTTGACTGTCAGGCTGATGTACCAGTCACAGTATAAAAAAGCAAGCTTTAAATATATATTAGAACAAGTTCTCCTGCAAGATTTCCAATGCCTTTTGGTTTTGGCCTAGCTGGAAAAACCACAAGAATAGCCTTGCATACAAAATTCTGGCTTAGCCCAAGAAACTCAGAAGGCACACAAGAACTATTCTCAACTACCAAACTTTCTCTATCCTCTACTGAGGTTAAGTTTGGTGGGAGGGATAAGAAGGGACAAGCCAAGTCGTTAGTTCCAAACCAATCACTAGTATCTAGCATGCTGTTAGGCCAAAGTCTATTGGCAACAGCAAACATCTGTATTTGTCCAGGAAAAATCTGATCACACGATAAAAGCTGGAATTTATGAGAATCCTTGTTCAATCAAATAACTGAAACTATAAATTTATTTCATACCTTTGAGTTAACAAAACAATGGAACTCAAAAAAAAAAAAGATATATGACAGGTCTCACACATCTTAATACTTATTTCTCCCCTCTCTGCATAAAAAGTCAGCAATCTTTAATCAAGGAAAAATATCAAAAGAAGAGAAAACAAAGTTGTTCCCCCCTCCTTGGAGCAGAACTTTATACAATACAAGTAATTCTACACCCTGGGAAAAACTGGTCTCCTAGATGTAATATGCTCTCCCTTATAAAACGGTACAAACAACTCAAGAGTTCAAATAAAATACTAGCAAGTAGATGCCTTTGAAAAATGGAATACAGCAGGCATGTGATACTCCACCCTGGCGTTTAACATATAGTACAATGCTAAAATTCAAAGCAATCCTTAACAAAAGATAGTTCGGGGCGCCTGGGTGGCTCAGTGGGTTAAGCCGCTGCCCTCGGCTCATGTCATGATCTCGGGGTCCTGGGATCGAGTCCCGCATCGGGCTCTCTGCTTAGCAGGGAGCCTGCTTCCCTTCCTCTCTCTCTCTGCCTGCCTCTCTGCCTACTTGTGATCTCTCTCTGTCAAAAAAAAAAAAAAAAAAAAAAAAAAAAAAAAACTTTAAAAAAAACAAACAAAAGATAGTTCAGACATACTTAAACTTTACATAAAATGCAGAAGACGGACACTCTCAATAAAGCTGAGGTTCGTTAACATGGGAAATGAATATATCAAGAATTTTAATCAAGATAACTTCAGAAAAACTTCAGTTTATGTAACAATTTTGTATCATTTTCTACCATGAGGAGCAAACACCTCATGTGCCCAATACATTAAAACTCTGGTGTATCTTAGCCAGTACTCTCATACTTAAACAGTAAGAAGAGAAAACAAATATATCAGAAAATTCTCTTTGTGAGATGTTCTTAGACTAGAGAAGAATCTAGAATCTAGAATCTAGAATCTTATTTTCTCATTAAAATAGTCAAGACAGTACTTTAAGCACTACTCATATGTCAAGCACTCTTTAGGTTTTAGCATCTGGTTTATAATACACAGAATTAAAGATCATCACATCCGTCAAGATTCAGAAACAAAGTAAAAGAGGAATGGGTGTGTGTGTCTAAATGTCTATTTTAGTGGAGATACCTTGAGATGTGCAGATATAGTTTTGTAAACACACTTTGCCTGGCCAAATGTGTGTACGCAAAACATCAGGGGGAGAAAAGAAAGCTCTAAATTTTGAGAAGTCTGCATACAAAACTTTTCTAGTTTTAAGATGAATGTGATGACCAGGAACTGATTTTCATATCACCAAAAAACCGACACAAAAAAATATTTAGATGAGGAACCCACAAGAGGGTCTAGACATATAATACATATTATGTCAGTAGAGTTATAAATTAATTGGTGTTTGCATTTTTCTTTTATGCCTTTTTCAGGCTATTCTGAACACCATTTTTGCTAATCTGTCAACTACGTCAAAATTTAATAAATTTCAATACTTTTCATGCTTCCTATGATTTGGAAGATATCTAAATTCCTTACATTTAAACAACAAAAATAGAAAATAATTTAATCTTAAAAATACACACATTGTGATGGAACCAAGAAAATAACCTGTAAATGTAACTTCAGGATGAAAATAAAAACTTGGTATAGAAGATTTTCAAAAGGGAAAACCCTTTCTAACTTCTCTACCTTAAAGCAAACACCACACACACACACATTCACAAACACACACACACAGACAAGGAAGGGGGGGGGGAATCTGTTGTCACTGTCTGTACACAGTGGCAAAACAAAAATGTTAACCAGGAAATATGTTCCTATCTTATTTGTGTCAAACTGGAATTTTTAATGAACCAGGTTCAAAGTAAGATAAAATAAAAACAACATGTTGAACTTGATTTCTTGAGTACTTTCCACTCACTGTAATAGCATGTTAGCAATAGTCCCAGCTTTAAACTTCAGCACACTGAGTCAACTACAGCTTTCTTTGGAAATTTCTCTCCAAAAGTTATTTAGGATAAAAAGAAAATTCATTTTAAGAATGTGTCAGCATCTGAAAAACAGCTTTAGATCAAGGACTTAATACACACGCATTAATTGAATCCCTGTATAATAAGATACTTCTGAAAAGAGAAGCAACAAACACATCCGTGTAAGAGGTGGAGAACAAGATACTTTCTCTTTAAAAAATAAGACACCTTACTCCTTAAGTTACAGAATTATATCTGTTTTAGCAAATACACCTGTATTTTCCCCATGTATGACTTTCTCTGATAGTCCCTCTTTGCTATCATACCAATCCTCCACTATAAAGAAGGTTTTTCTTATTGTGATCACTAATCCCACATTGGGAAAAACAGGACACAAGTTAAAAAAAAGGAAAAAAAAAACTTAATGCTGAATAAATTCTAGTTTTTTGGTCATAGCTAAAACTTTTGTTTCTTTTTTAACTTTCAAAAACAAAGAGAAGTCCATCCTACAGTCACTGAAATTCTGTTAGAGTATTTCTCATCTTTCTTGTACAGAAGAATTTCCCAGTGATTTCAACGGGAAACACACACATATACACAACCTGGACAGGTTCAATATTAGATGACAAAAATGGGGAAATAATGGCAACAGGCTGAAACAGAATATTCTGACAGGCAAATAAATATGAAGGAACAAGACAATGATTAACTCACACCTACCACAGAAGCAGCAGAATTGACTTTTAGAACTTTAAAGAAAATACGGATACTTATATACCACCAATAACAAATGATTTAGAATTTTTGGAGAGAAAATCTGCCTTGGCATATGCATTTTTAAAAAATCATCACATGGCACCTGGGTGACTCAACTGGTTAAGTGTTTGCCTTCAGCACAGGTCATGATCTCAGGGTCCTGGGATCAAGCCTTAAGTTGGGCTCTCTGCTCAGTGGGAAGCCTACTTCTCCCTCTCCCCTCTGCCTCTCCCCCTCCTTGTGTGCTCTCTCTCTCTCAAATAAATAAATAAACCTTTTTTTTTAAAAAAAAAAAAGGCATCATGAGTAATTTATTATGTACTGCAAATGATGGGAACTAAAGGATTAAGAAATCCTGATCAGTGAAAACTGTTAAAGTCATCTTAAGCAAAAAAGCATTACAGTAATGCAACTACTCATTAACTTAAAAAAATTAAGATAGTCTACGTCACAGATAATAATCCTTGATAGAGAAAACTATAGACATAAAAGAATTGCTAAGTCTGAGCCAGTGCACATAACGAAGAATGACAATTTAAAGACAAAAGCCCAATGAAACAAGTGAAGGAAAATTCTTGTAAACAATCTTAGATGTGGCATGCTCCTATGGAAAGCCTTCCAAGATCTATATTTACTTTACTGTTGTTAATTATCAGCATAAAAGATTTTTAAAATCATGACATGGAAGAAAAAGTAAACAAAATTAAGTAAACATTATGGGAAAAGTTGGCATATATAGCACATTAGCTTAATTTGAGCTTTGTTTTCTTCTGTACTTTAGCAGAATTTCACATGTCCTTTCATCAATCTGGAGCAAGCAATTTATTTTCTAAATGATCAGAAGAATGCTGGCTTTTTAACAGGAGCCCAGGAATATGTAGGGCTGGTCCACAATCTCTTTCCCTTAAGTGGATAGTTCTAAAAAGAAAACTGAAATAAGAATTCACAATGTATCATTTTGAAAAGGAAACTCATTACTAATCAGCTGTAAAATAATGGCAATGCATCAAAATTGCTATGTTAGAAAATTGGTATACCAATGATAATTATAACAACTAGTATTTATTAACAGCATTATTATTAGCCAAGTAATATACGTTATCTCACTGGATCCTCACAATGCTCCTATGAATAGGTTCTATGGCTTATTCCCCCTTTTACTCAAGAGGAAATTAAAATTCATATGTAAGAAACTGCCCAAGGTGATCCTGTTCCTAAGTACCAGAAATGGGGCTTTGATCAAGGCCTAACTGACTTGAAAATAATCAGTTAGCTCTACTAACAGAAGTACTTGGCAGTCCCAAAATAGAAAGTTTTGCAGAAATGCAACACTCTTCTGGGAATTCATAGATTAAAAAAATATAAATTATTATATATCATTATTAAAGGTAGAAAAAGATAAGAATAGGAGTCCGTAAAACATAATAAGAGTACAAAATAACTTTGGATCTCCAAGTTGTTTAAATACGGGTATTTACCAAGTTCCTGCAGTGGATGGTTTGAAGTTGTAAAAATGAGGAGTTTCAAAAAGAACTGAATTCCAATTTGATGAGGTCAGCTAACCCACTAAACACACGGATACCTTGTTTTATTGTGCTTCATCTCATTTTGCTTCACAGATATTGCGCTTTTTATACATTGAAGGCTTGTGGCAACCCGGGTGAAGCAAGTGTATCAATGTCATTTTCTCAACAGGATTTCTTCACTTCATGTCTTTGTGTCACATTTTGGTAATTCTCATTATTTTAAACTTTTTCATTATTATTATACCTAAATTGCTATAATCTCCTAAAAAAACTTTAGCAGATGAGGAGTTCCTTCTTATGGATGGGCAAAGAAAGTGGTTTCTTGAGGTGGAATCTACTCTTGGTAAAATGCTGTTGAGATAGTTGAAATGGCAAGAAAGAATATTACATCAACTCAGCTGATAAAGCAATAGAGACTTTGAGGGGACTACCTCCAATTTCAAAGGAAGTTCTACTATGGGTAAAATGCTATCAAACAGCATTGCATGTTACAGAGAAATCATTCATAGAAGGAAGAGTCAATCAATGCAGCAAACTTCACGGTTGTCTGATTTTAAGAAATGGCCACAGATGCCCTAACCTTCAGCAACCACCACCCTGATGAGTCAGCAGCCATCAATATCAAGGCAAGAACCTCCACCAGCAAAAAGACGTTAGAAGCTGAAATCTCAGATGATGGTTTTAGCATTTTAGCAATAAAGTATTTTTAGTTAAGGTACATACTTTTCTGGACATAATGCTACTACACACTTAACAGACTACAGTATGGTGTAAACATGACTTTTATATGCACTGGGAAACCAAAAAATTCATTTGAATCACTTTACTGCTATAGTCACTTTACTGTGGTGGTCTGGAACCAAACCCACAATATCCCCAAGTTATGTCTACATGGGGCTAATTAAAGGTGAATCAGAACTTTTAATTCTTTGTGAAAAGTTGAAATCATAACACGGCTTTTTTCTATTTTTTAATTAGAAACTGTTGATCACATCATTTGGGAGCTTTAATAAGTGCTATTTCATTTGAGTGTATTAGGTGCACAAATGTGCTAAGCAAATGAATTAGAACTTAAGGGCTTTTTTTTTCCTTTCTGATTACCAATGTAAAAAAAAAAAAGTAAGATTGGCATTTAAATCATTAAGCTTTAAATTAGTATTTGAATCCATGGTAATTTGCTGAAACAAAACCCAAAGCATATTCTAAAATTTGTAAGTGGTATAATATCAGAATTTATTCATGTAAAAAAAAGTCACATTTTAGAAAAGCATTAGACAAAGAAATCAGCAATGATCCAAAGGTTGATGTACTCATATATGACAGGATGGTGTACACAAATCCTCAACTCTTGTCAATACGGAGCGAGAGACAAAGAATGTCATGGCTCCTAGATATTCCCTGATCCCAGGATAACTTGTTAAGTGAAGAACATATGTAATAAGTAATCACTATTTTAATACCTATTAAAATAAATAAGGGGGGGTGGTCTGGGATTTCTGGAATGGTAATGTTAAGAGCTCAGAGAATCCTCTAACCTCATGTATCTTTTAAGCAAAAACAATCATTCAGAGTCTCCGGACATTTATCAAAGGGCTTACAACAAATTGAGCAGCATTTATTAAACAAAGTTTATAGAAACCTTGTAAGAACAGAAGGATATTATGATACTCAACCTAGAACTTCACCCACTCACCCACAGCTGAGCCTTGCAGAAGAACCATTTCAACAGGCTCAGCAGCTGAGTGACAGCTCCCATCTTCCCCAACCTATTAGTGTAAAAATCATTCCTGGTGGTCTTGGCAGCTGGTGAACATTAATAGATCCTATGTTCCATAGCTCTATGCTGAAGAAGGTTTACATCACATAAATAGGGCAGCTGGTAAAAAAATACAATTCTTTTCTGCACAGCTCTGTATTGCAAGACAGCTGCTCAGCTGGGCTCAGAAGACAAATGCCAGTTCCCATCTCTAGTACATTCTTGAGGTAAAAGAATTATTCCAGAGATATTTAACAGCTATAAACACTTGACAATCCCTTCCTCATGAACTCTGTATTACAGAAGATCTATACTGAGCAATGGCGGCAGCCATGTAGCAGAATAGTACCTACCCTCTCTCCCTCATGCATAGCTGCAACTGTAAAAGAAGGATCTGTGTGAGGAAGCCAATGAAGAGCAAATTAAGCATCCTATTCTTCCAGGGCCTATGCACAGTCCATAGGTTCTATGACAGGGAAAGGTTATAGCAAGACTCTAGCACACAAAGCACCCATATCAAAGGGAATGATCTATAACTGATGTATAAGTGAATCAGGCTGGGGATCAATGGATATCCTAGGGCACTGTCACAAACATTAGAGCAATAAACTAGAAATTAACAGAAACTAACAGCTACTTATGATAAAACATAGACAAGTCAGAATCACAAAATAGAGTCCAGGAAAGAGATAGTTAAAGAAAGCATGGTTCTAAAATAGTCATTTCTTATAGTCAGAAACAGTATGTAAATATCCATTTTACTCTACAAAAGCTGCACAATTCAAAAAAAAATGAACTTCACTATATAATCAACAAACAAAAGCACAAAGTCTCTGGAGGACTGAAGACACAAAGTTGCTACTATAGTTTATCTAAAATGTCTAGTTTTCAATAAAAAATTAATAGACATGAAAAGAACTATTAAACTGTGTCACATACACAGGGAAAACAGGAGTCAACGGAAACTGCCTTTGATATGGTCTAGACGTGACTTAGCAGAAAAAGATTTCAAAGCACCTACTGAAAAAATGTTTGAAGAACTAAAGAAAACTATGCTTAAATAATTAAATAACATCTCGTAAAATACACACTATCAATAAAGAGGGATTTATACAAAAGAAACAACAGGAAATTCTGGAGTGGAAATGTAGAACAAAAAAATGAAAAATTTTATAGGTAAAACGCTATCAAACAGCACTGCATGTTACAGAGAAATCATTCATAAAAGAAACAGTCAATTGATGTGGCAAACTTCACTGTTGTTTTATTTTAAGAAACTGCTACAGCCACCCCAACCTTCAGCAGCCACCAGCCTGATCAGTGAGCAGCCATCATCATCGAGGCAAAACCCTCCACCAGCAAAAAAGATATTATGGCTAACTGAAATCTCAGATGATGGTTAAGCATTTTTTAGCAATAAATTATTTTTTTGTAGCTTCTAAATATTAGGTTTGAACTGAGAGAAAAATAATCAGTAAATCTGAAGAAATATCAATAAAGACTATGAAACCTGAACTACAGTGTTTAAATAATGAGGAAAAATGAATAGAGCCTCAGAAAAGTGTGAGACAGTATTAAGCAGACAAACATGTACGTAGTGAAAGTAACACAAAGGAAGAAGAGAATAAAAAATATTTAAAGAGGAGTGCCTGGGTGGCTCAGTGGGTTAAGCCGCTGCCTTCGGCTCAGGTCATGATCTCAGGGTCCTGGGATCGAGTCCCCATCGGGCTCTCTGCTCAGCAGGGAGCCTGCTTCCTCCTCTCTCTCTCTGCTTGCCTCTCTGTCTACTTGTGATCTCTCTCTGTCAAATAAATAAATAAAATCTTTAAAAAAAAAATATTTAAAGAAATAATGGCTGAAAACTTCCCACAGTGACAAAATACAATCTATACATATAAGAAGCTCAATGACTTCCATGTAGGAAAAACTAGAAGAGATACACACCCAGATATATTACACTCAAAATGCTAAAAGACAAAAACAGAAACAATTTGAAAACAGTAGAAAAATGATTCATCACATACAAGATAACCACAAAAAAATTAAGAGCTTACTTCTCATTAGAAATAATGAAAGAGAGAAGGTAATGGGATGACATTTTCAAAGTGCTAAAACTAAACAAAAAACTTGTCTCACAAGAATCTTATATCCAACGAAAGGAAACAAAAAAGCTTTTAAAAGTAGAAAACTATCTTTAAAGAATGAAACTGAACAAAAGGTACTTCAAGATAATTCATTGTTAGCAGACATAACTTACAGTAAATACTAAAGGAAGTTCTTAAAGCTAAAAAAAGTAAAATCAGACAATAACTCAATCCACATGAATAAAGCATGCCAGTAAAGTTAATCATGTAGGTAGTTTCAAAAGACAATATAATTGGTTATTTCTGCTCTGTTCTTCTCTTGATTTAAAAGCAATTACCTTTTAAAAAGGTGTATAACCGTATTTGTACAAGAGACAGTTTAGATTCAAAGATACAAACTGGTTCAAAATAAAAGGATGGGATAAGTTTTATTTTTAATTTCTTAAGGAACCTCCACGTTGTTTTCCAAAGTGGCTGCACCAGCTTGCATTCCCACCAACAGTGTAAGAGGGTTCCCCTTTCTCCACATCCTCTCCAACACTTGTTGTTTCTTGTCTTGTTAATTCTGGCCATTCTAACTGGTGTAAGGTGGTATCTCAATGTGGTTTTGATTTGAATCTCCCTGATGGCTAATGATGATGGATGGGACTGGAGGAGATTATGCTGAGTGAAGTAAGTCAAAGAGAGAGTCAATTATCATATGGTTTCACTTACTTGTGGTGCATAAAGAATAACATGGAGGACATTAGGAGAAGGAGAGGAGAAGTGAGTTGGAGGAACTCAGAGGGGAGACAAACCATAAGAGACTGTGGACTCTGGGAAACAAAGGGTTTTGGAGGGGAAGGGGGTGAGGGACTGGGTGAGCGGGGTGGTGGGTATTGTGGAAGGCACGTATTGCATGGAGCACTGGGTGTGGTACATAAACAACGAATCTTGGAACACTGAAAAAATTAAATTTAAAAAAAAAATTAAATATAATGGGAAAATGAGAGAATGATGGGAAAAGATACACCATGCAAATAAAAAACTACAGCAGAGCCGGAGTGGCTATATTAATGTCAGAAAAAACAAACAAACAAACCAGACTTTAAAAGGGAAAAAAATCATACCAGAGCATCTTACAAGAATAAACGGGTCAATACATTAGGAAGATACAACACTTAAAAACATATGCAGTGAAGAAATACCCCCAAAATATATGAAACAAAACATGACAGAATAACAAAGAGTTCAGCAATAATTTTGATATATATTTTGATATCCATACAATCAATAAACGGCAGAAAAACTAAGCATATTACCAACGGCAGATGGAAGAGTTAAACAACACTATGAACCAACTGAATGCACCTGGAGACATCTACAGAATATTCCCCCCCAATCAAAATCATCAAAGTGAGTTTTCCAACCAAAGGAAATTAAATTAGAAATTAATAACAGCCAGAAATTTGGGGAATTCATATATATAAATTACACAACACTTTTCTAAAGAAACAATGTATTAAGGAAGAAATTACAATTAGGATTATAAATTCTTTTACATGAACAAAAATGAAAATACAACATATAAAACTTATGGGATGAAATTAGTAAGAATCAAGGGGAAAACATAAATGTTTATAGTAAAAAGAAAAAGATATTAATCAGAAAAAAGATATTACATATTTCACCTACTTATCCATTTTAACAAACTAGAAAAACAACGAAGTTAAGGCCAAAGTAAGCAGAAGGCTATGCAAAATAAAGGTTAGAGTGGAAATTAGTAAATAAGAGAATAGAAAATGGCAGAAAATGAACAAAACCAAAAGTTAATTATTTGAAGACACAAACAAAATGAAGAAAACTTTAGATAAATTGACCAAATGGAGAAGAGGGAAGACTCAAACTACAAAATGAGAAATGAAAGAGAAGATAGCGCTATTTACCTTATAGAAATAAAAGCACTGTAAGAGCATACTATAAACAACTATATGCTAAAAATTAGATCACTTAGATACAAGAACTAAATTCCTAGAAAAACAAAATTACCAAACAAACTCAGGAAGAAAAGAGAGATCACTAACAGGCAACTGAATTTATTTAAAAAAACACAAAACAAAAAACTCTCACACAGAAAAATCCAGTATCACATGGTTATATTGGTGAATTCTACAATTCTTAAAAATTAATACTGATCCTTTACAAACTCTTCCAAAAAATTAAAGAAAGGAGAACATATCCTAACTCATTTTGAGTAAAGTATTATACTGATAGCAAATACTATACTGATAGTATTATACTGATATTAGGTGCCTGCAAGACACCCAAGAAAATGACAAACCAATATCTTATGAATAAAGATACAAAATACTAAACAAAATATTAACAAACTGCTTGATGCAACACATAAAAAATTATACACCATGACCAAGTGAGATTATCTCAGGAATGCAAAACAGATTTAATATCCAAAAATCAAGTAGAATTATAAGGAAAAAATTATCATTTCAAAAGACACAAATAGCACTGGGCAAAATTCTACAACCTTTCATGATTAAAAAATGTTTTTCAACAAACTGGAAATAGAAAGTAATTTCTTCAACCTAATGAAGATCATCTATTTACATGTATTGTAACAAGATACTTAAATGGTTAATAACTGAATGTTGTCTCCCTAAGATCATGTATGCTGTTGCAGCTCTTATTCAAATTGTATTGGAGGTCTTTCCAGGACAATCAGGCAAGGAAAAAAAATAAAAGGCACCCAGACTGGAAAGAGGTGCAGGTGGCAAGTGGCATGATGTTATATATAGAAAATCCTAATAAATCTATTAAAAAACTATTAGAACTAATGAACATATATATCAGAACAAATAAACAAAATCAATCCTGTTATTACTAATCATATTATTATATGCTAGCACTGAAAAATCTGAACATGAAATTAATAGGAACAATTCATTTTATAATATCATTAAAAAGAATACAGTGAAAACTACAATAGATGATAAAATAAATGGCAAGATATTTCATAATTATGTATCAGAAAACTTAATACTATTAAAATGGCAATACTTCCCAAACTGGTCTACATATTCAATGCGAATACAAATCAAATCCCACTAGGATGTTTTTCAAAATTCATGCACTGATACTAAAACTCGTATGAAAATGTAAGTGACTTAGAAAAACCAAAAAAACTGGAACAACAACAAAGTTGGACAATATACATTTCCCAAAATCAAAAACTTACTATAAAGCTACAGTAATAAAAACTGTGGTAATAGCATTGAGACAGACATATAGTTCAATGAAAAGGAATTAAGAGTCTACAGATTAATCCCCATAGAGACAGTTAATTTTTGACAAAGGTCCCAACACAATTCAACGAGGAAAGGACAATCTTTTCAACAAATGATGTTGGAAACAACTGCATATGCACATTAAAAAAAAAAAAAGAAAGAAAGAAAAGAAAGAAGAGTTCCATCCCTTCTTCATATCACATACAATAATTAACTCAAAATGGATCAAGGACTTAAATGCCAATTAAACACACTAGGATGGCTAATTTTTTTTTAATGGAAAATAACAAGTGTTGGTATGGATGGAGAGAAACTAGAACCCTCGGTCACTGCTGGTTGGAACATAAAATAGTGCAGCCAGAAACATTCTGGTAGTTCCTCAAAATGTTAAACACAGATAGCCATACAACCCAGTAATTGCAACCCTAGGTATATACCAAGGAGAATTGAAAATATATACCACATAGTGTTATTTACAATAGTCGAGAAATGAACACAATCCAAATGACCATTAATGATGAAAGTATAAATAAAATGTGGTATACCCATACAATGGAATATTACTGGACAATAAAAAAGGAATGAAATACTAACACATGCAACAATGTGCATGAACATCGAAAATATTACGCTAAGTGAAAGTCAATCAAAAAGATCACAAACTGTATGATTCTATTTATACAAAATGTCCAGAAGATGCAAATCTATAGTGACATAATGTAGATTAATGGTTACCAAGGGCTAGAAAACAGGTGGTTGGGCAAGGAGTGAAGAATGACTGTTAAAGGATATAAGGTTTCATGCAGGGTGTTGAAAATGCTCTGAAATTACATTGTGGTGATGACTGTAGAATTCTGTGAATATACTAAAACCCTAGAGAATTATAAACTTTAAATTGGTAAGTTCTGTAATATGTGAATTATATCTCAAAAAGATGTTCAAAACAAAAATTATAAAATATTAAAATATCACTAGCTTACTCAAAATCAAAATACATGATTAGTAAACTTTCCTCTGTGGTGATAATTACTGATTACTTCAGGCTCTTAGAAATCACAGTAACAAATGGAGAAAAAGCCTTTTCTATTACATTTTAAACTTACTATGGTTTTTGAAATACAAATGTAAAGTAGCTCCAAATGATTTTGATAGTTTATAATTTTGCAACCAAACTCTAAATAAAGAAATCTCAAGTTTTACCATGGAATAGATTGTAGAAGTAAATAAATCGGCGATACTACCAAATTAAAAAAAAAAAAATCCCACCATTGCTGGTGTTAGCCTTTTACCAGTTCAAGTTAAGTTTATGTCTGTCCCTCTACCTTGTTTACAATATAATTTTCTTGTTTATCTTTTTTTTTAAGATTTCATTTATTTATTGGAGAGAGAGAGCACAAGCAGGGAAGCAGCAGAGAGAGAGGGAGAAGCAGGCTCCCTGCTGAGCAGGGAGCATGACTTGGGGCTTGATCCCAGTACCCTGAGGTCATGACCTGAGCTGAAGGCAGACACTTAACCCACTGAGCCACCCAGGCATCCCTACAATATAATTTTCTTCAATTTTCCTTTACATACATTAAGAACCACATTGAACAATGTTACATATTTTTTAATTTAACAGGTATAATTTAGAAAACTTAAAAAAAGAAAGTCTATTGCATTTATCCACAATCTTGTCCTTTCCTTTGTTCTTTCCTAATGTTACAAAATTCCTTCCTTTATTAATTTCCTTTGGTTTGGACAACTTCCTTAGCCATTCTCTTAGAGGAGGTTTGCTATGACAAATCCTCTTACTTTTCCTTTATCTGAGAACATCTTAATTTCTTCCCTTCATTGCAGAAACATATATTCATTGGATATAAAAATCTGAGTAGACACTTATTTTCACTCAGTGTTGTTCCATTTCCTTCTGGTCTCCCTGGTTTCTGATGAAAAATCCAATGTAAATCTAATTGATTTCCTATAGGTAAAATGCCATCTTTCTCCACTGCTTTCAAGATTTTTTTTTTCTTTGTCTTTAGTTTTCAGACGTTTGACTATAATGTGGGTAGCAGGCAGGGTCCCTAGAGAAATAGAACCAAAGGATGTGTATATAGAGAGAAAAACTGACTTTAAGAAATTGGCTCCCAGAAAAGTGAACACTGGCAAATTTAATTGTCTGCAGAGTAGAATGGCAGATTGGAGATCCAGAGAAGAGCCAAAGCTGCAGTTCAAGTCTAAAAGGCTGTCTGCTAGCAAACATACCTTATTGATGAGGGAAAGGGTCCTTTGTTCTATTAAAACCTTCTAACAGTTGGGTGAGAATCACCCACATCATGGAGGGCAATCTGCTTTACTCAAGGTCCACAAATACAAATGTCAGTTGATCTTATGTGAACCAATCCTAACAAAAATATCCAGAATAATGTTTGACCAATATCGGGGCATCATGGCCTAACCAACTTAACACATAAAATTAAGAATCACAATGGGTCTTAATGGTTTTTATTTGTTTTGATTTTGAGGTTATTATTATTTGGTTAATCCTGTTTAAGAGTTCACTCAGCTTCTTGAATATGTAGTTTTATTTCTTTAGCCAAATTTGGGAAATTTTCAGCTAGTATTTCTTTGAATATATTTTCAGCTCTATCCTCTTTCTCCTCCTTTTCCAGGATTCTGATGACATGAATTTTAGATCTTTTGTTATAATCACACAGGTATCCCTAAATCCTTGCTCATTTGTTTTGAGTCTGTTTTCTCTCTACTGTTCAAACTGGGTGACTTATATTTGCTATTTTCAAGTTCACTGGTTATTTCCCATTTTTCCATTATGACATTGAGCCCATATACTGAAATTTTTTTTGTATTGTATTTTTAAGTTCTAAAATTCTCATTTGGTTCTTTCTATATATAATCTATTTCTTTGCTGAAGACTTTCTATTCTTTTGCTGAGACTTTCTATTTTTTTATTTGTCTCAAGCATATACATAATTGCTTGTTAAAACATTTTTATGATGAACACTTAAAATCCTTGTTAGATAATTTTAACATTGGTGTCGCCTCAGTGTTAGCTTCTGTTCATTATCTTGTTTTCACTTAAGATGAGATATTCTTGTTTCTTTGTATGGGTACTGATTTTCAATTGAAATTTGGGTATTTTAAATCTTGCTTTAGACAGACTTCCTCTGATAAGACTTAGTCCAACAGGGCAAGAGGGGAACAGCCAGGTACTAAATCCAGGTTCCTGACTCATTCTCCACTGACACTCAGGTTAGGGGAAACAAGAATCTCCTCATTATTGCTGGACATGGTTGGGAGTTCAGCACACAAAGCCTTCAATGACTTCACTCTGGCTGACAGAAGCAGGGCTGCCACCTTATTGTTCCCCAAATAACCTTCACTGACACGAGAGGGCTGACCTTATTACCAGTGAGCAATAATGAAAGCCTTGACTTTCCTTAAACATCTGTTGATACCTTGATAGTACAGAAAGTGGCTCACTACCATCAGGGTAGGGTAGAAGTCTAGGCTTCCTACATGGCCTACCCTGACACTTGGGAGAAGAGGATTTATTGTCCAGTAGGACTGAAAGTCAGCCTTCTCTGAAGCCTCCCTATGGAGAAGAGGAAAGCTATCTCACCGTAGCCTAGGGAAGGTGAAAGTCTACAACCCTTAACCAGCTTTTGTTGGCTGGACTGGAGGGTGGTGCCACATTTTGTTCTAGGTGTTTGGTGGGAGTAGAATGGTTATTATCTAAGAGTCTTGCTACCTGGAGGCTTTCCTGGTCTTTTGGACGGAGACAGCAGCCTTTTCTTAGAATTTGTTATCAGTGCCTATTTGGTACTTCTGGGTTGTTCACTTCTCCAGAACCTAATCAGCCAAATTAAGGAAGAAGAAAATCTAGGGACCCAGTCATGTAGTTACCTGGATCCCAAAATCTCTAGGCAGTATGCCTTCTGTCTTTCAGGATTTTATGTCTGTTCTATACATAATGTCCAAGGATTTTTTTTTTTTTTTTTAGCTGTATAGCAGGAAAACTAGCGGGGGGTGGAGGGGTGAGCGGGATCTACTTCACCTTCACCATTCTGGAAGGAAAGATTAATGTAAAAATAATGCATCTTCCTGCCTATTAATTTTTAGGCTTTTATCATTCTTACCTTACTTCATTTGAATTTTTCACTATCTTTTCTAATGAATTTTTTTTTTCATATTCCTCAACTCAGCTTGGAGGGGGCAAAATAACTTAGAACATCTAGTGCAGGATAACCAACCACAAAAATATAAGATCCTTAAAAGCCAGGAATGGTAGTAAAAAGGTACAGATTTCTCTAGTCCATTTGCATATTTGAGCAAATGCCTGCACGGGAAGGAGGGGTTAGTCAAAGCATCAAGAGAAGCTATGATTTTCGGTGACTTACTACCTACATATGATCTGTGCATATGCATGGGTGGATGTGTAATATATATTCCATTGGACCAAAGATCTATCTTCCTCAGTGCTATATCCACAAGAGTCTCTGGCATAATGAAGGAAGTCAATGTTTCTTGAATTAAGGAAAGAGTAAATCAAAGAGAATGTTCATACAACTTCTGTTAGCAATAGTAATTAGAAGCTGTATTTTGATTTGTTTTTGAGTTACCTAATGATTCATAAATCATCCATCAAAATATTTATATACTTTAGCAAAAGGAAGTTTTAAAAGATATCAACAAAAAGTAAGTTACTGTCTAAAAAAGAGACACATAATACAGTAATTATCACACGACCATCTCAAGTTTGAATTTCAAATGGAAAAAAAAATACATTGTTTCTTTTTCTGTTCCATAGTGGGTCACAAATCAATACTTAAATTATAAAGACATCTAACCTACAGGAAAACAATGCCTCTTTTTCCTACCTGAATTACTTTATTTTTTCCTATCTTACTTTGAAGTGGATTCTCCATATGTTTTCAGAACACACCAACTAAAAATGGTATATAATTACAAGATGGGATCGGGAGGGAGACAAACCATAAGTGACTCTTAATCTCACAAAACAAACCGAGGGTTGATGGGGGGAGGGGGGTTAGGGGGGTGGGGTTATGGACATTGGGGAGGGTATGTGCTGTGGTGAGTGCTATGAAGTGTGTAAACCTGGCGATTCACAGACCTGTACCCCTGGGGATAAAAATATATTATATGTTTATAAAAAATAAAATTAAAAAAAAAAAACCTGTTGAAAACCAAAAAAAAAAAAAAAACAAAAATGGATCAGATCTTATTCCTTCTCACAGTAATATAACATCATTGTACAAAAATATGAAGATCATCAATAAATCAATATGGAATGCTATATGAAATGTCTTTATACAAAGTCCCCTGCTACAAAACTTTATCTAGTTTATATTAACTGACAATAAGTATATGACAAATTAAATATAACTTTGTAGCCTACTTGACTTGATTCCTAATCCTGTTAAGCAAATCATGATACCTAATGCTTGAAACTTTTTTTTTCATTTTTTTTATTTTATTATTTTTTATTTTCAGCATAACAGTATTCCTTGTATTTGCACCACACCCAGTGCTCCATGCAATTCGTGCCCTCTCTAATACCCACCACCTGGTTCCCCCAACCTCCCACCCCCCGCCACTTCAAACCCCACAGATTGTTTTTCAGAGTCCATAGTCTCTCATGGTTCACCTCCCCTTCCAATTTCCCCCAACTCCCTTCTCCTCTCGAACTCCCCTTGTCCTCCATGCTATTTGTTATGCTCCACAAATAAGTGAAACCATATGATAATTGACTCTCTCTGCTTGACTTATTTCACTCAGCAAATCTCTTCCAGTCCCGTCCAAGTTGCTACAAAAGTTGGGGATCCATCCTTTCTGATGGAGGCATAATACTCCATAGTGTATATGGACCACATCTTTCTTATCCATTCGTCCGTTGAAGGGCATCTTGGTTCTTTCCACAGTTTGGCGATGGTGGCCATTGCTGCTATAAACATTGGGGTACAGATGGCCCTTCTTTTCACTACATCTGTATCTTTGGGGTAAACACCCAGTAGTGCAATTACAGGGTCACAGGGAAGCTCTATTTTTAATTTCTTGAGGAATCTCCACACTGTTCTCCAAAGTGGCTGCACCAACTTGCATTCCCACCAACAGTGTAAGAGGGTTCCCCTTTCTCCACATCCCCTCCAACACATGTTGTTTCCTGTCTTGCTAATTTTGGCCATTCTAACTGGTGTAAGGTGTTATCTCAATGTGGTTTTAATCTGAATCTCCCTGATGGCTAGTGATGATGAACATTTTTTCATGTGTCTGATAGCCATTTGTATATGTCTTCACTGGAGAAATGTCTGTTCATATCTTCTGCCCATTTTTTGATATGATTATCTGTTTTGTGTGTGTTGAGTTTGAGGAGTTCTTTATAGATACTGGATATCAACCTTTTGTCTGTACTGTCATTTGCAAATATCTTCTCCCATTCCATGGGCTGCCTCTTTGTTTTCTTGACTGTTTCCTTTGCTGTGCAGAAGCTTTTGATTTTGATGAAGTCCCAAAAGTTTATTTTTGCTTTTGTTTCCTTTGCCTTTGGAGACATATCTTGAAAGAAGTTGCTGTGGCTGATATCGAAGAGATTACTGCCTATGTTCTCCTCTAGGATTCTGATGGATTCCTGTCTCATGTTGAGGTCTTTTATCCATTTTGAGTTTATCTTTGTGTACGGTGTAAGAGAATGGTCAAGTTTCATTCTTCTACATATAGCCGCCCAGTTTTCCCAGCACCATTTATTGAAGAGACTGTCTTTTTTCCCACTGTGTATTTTATCCCATTTTGTCGAAGATTATTTGACCATAGAGTTGAGGTAAAGGATCTGTACTCGAGGAACTACAGAACACTCATGAAAGAAATTGAAGAAGACACAGAAAGATGGAAGACCATTCCATGCTCTTGGATCGGAAGAATAATCATTGTTAAAATGTCTATACTGCCTAGAGCAATCTATACTTTTAATGCCATTCCAATCAAAATTCCACCGGTATTTTTCAAAGAGCTGGAGCAAAAATCCAAAAATTTGTATGGAACCAGAAGAGACCCCGAATCGCTAAGGAAATGTTGAAAGACAAAAATAAAACGGGGGGGCATCACGTTACCTGACTTCAAACTTTACTCCAAAGCTGTGATCACCAAGACAGCATGGTACTGGCATAAAAACAGACACATAGACCAGTGGAACAGAGTAGAGAGCCCAGATAATGCTTGAAACTTTAAATCCTCTCCAAATGGACATCAAATAATGATACCAGACAAAAAAGAGGTGAAATGAGTAGATCTCAACCAAGTTTCTCCAAATTACAATTTGTAAAATGTATTGGCAAAATTCTCACTTATGCTTTTAACCTCATTAGTTGTCAGTATCAAAAGCAATACACAATAAACATGTTTTCAGCAAATGAAATATGTGGAGGTAGAATCAAAAAATAATTTAAAATATCAAACATGGAGCTGTCCAGAAAAACACAAGTTCAAACACAATGTAAAGGCTTTTAAAACATTTGAGAATTCATAAATAAAAATAAGTAAAATACAAATTCACCCAAGAATATATCATTTAATTCACCAGGAGAATTATATAAATTCCAGTTTTCTAATTCTTCCCACCCTTAGCTTACAGACGGGGAAAGATGATAGTTCAAAATAGATCCTATACTTTTAGCCAATTCAATAACTGTTAAGCCGATTTACATTAGTAGAGCTAAAAATTCACAATATTATAAAAAGAGCCAATAATCACAGCTGTAAAAAGCTGACATTTTTTAATGACCATCTTGACAATGGCACGGGTTTCTATATTGGGTGTGGTCATAAAAATGACCTTTTATGTCCCAACACATATCTACCACACTATTTACCCTGGGTTTAAAAAAATAAGTACTTTTAGTTAAATTAATTCTGGATACACTTCTTTTTCTACTTTTATCCAAATCACTTGTCATAAGAAGCTTTTTGACACTATATTACTAGCTAACTAAAATGATATTAATTTCTACCAAGTCCAAGGATGAAGTTTAATCAACAGAAAATTTCTGTATTTTGGGATGCCTGGGTGGCTCACAGTGGGTTACGTGGCTACATTCGACTCAGGTCATGATCCCAGAGTCCTGGGATTAAGCCCTGTTTCGGGGACCCTGCTCAGCAGGGAGTCTGCTTCTCTCTTTTCTGCTCCCCTGCTTGTGTTCTCTCTGTGTCAAATAAATAAATAAAATCTTAAAAAAAAAAAAAATTCTGTATTCTACATGTGGTAGAAGGATTTTTTTAAAAAAACTTTTACTGTAGTAATGAATAACCAAAAACAAACTAAATGCTTACCTATACTGGTACAGTTAAACCAATTATGGTATGTGTATACATATATATATATGTATGTATATACATACATATACATCCTGTGGAATACTATAGAACAAAAAGTAAGTTCATATGTACTGATACTAAAATACAAATCATATTGAATAAATACAGAAAGAAATAAAAGAATGGATTGAGTGGAATTACATTTCCTGTAAAAACTAATCAAAAAATTATATAATACAGTATTAGCATAGGTACATATGCAAAAATGGAGAAAATCCTCTAGAAGGCTCACATCAAACTGCTAATAGTGGTTACCTCTGGGGAGAATTGTTTGAATGTAATGTCAGCAAGAATATTCCTCTATTTTTTGTGGGGGGAAAAAAAAATGACCTACCATGAAATTTAGGGGGAAAAGGACTTTTTTTTTTAGCATGAAAATAAATCTTTATTTTCAGTTATTACCCACCAATAAGAGAAAGTTAGGTTCACAATATTGGCTCTTGACACAATGTGAACTAAAAAGCAAAATTACATCCATGAGATACAACTAATGGACCTTTTTGAAGTTCAGACTATCTTGAAAGCTTGCAACATGCCAGTCCTCAGTTTGCTTTAAATGATTAAGCTTATGCATAGAATCAAAGAATAATGTTCTGTGTGTCTCTGATATTGACATTTATCATGATTTCCATAACAATATTCATACAAATTTTTTCTCTTAATCCCCTTTACCCACAATATTTATCAGATGCATGTATCATGCCTTTTTTCATCTAAAAGAGGTAGAAACACAGTATAAATGCAAGCTAATCTAGTAATTAATTCTATAGAATTTTGTTCTTGAACTTCTTTAGCTACTGATTCTATATGCTGGATGCTGTTCTGCACTGGAGAAGTGCAGAACAGCATTCAGCATTACCTTTGTAATCTACTAAGTAAGCTTTCAACAAACACTTATTGGTCAATTGAAAAGAATTCTATACTAAAATGAGACTACAGTCATTCTATAATTGCACATGTTTGCATATGCCAATGTGTATAAGCTTTTTACCTAAAGTATGCCACAGTTTAAAAGACAGAGAAAGCAGACTCCCAAACCTCTACCTTATATTCATCCACAATAATGCTGAGAGCTTCATGACCAGCTTTCCTCATGTCTTCCAATTCTTGTTTGTGTTTTTCCTGAAAAACAAAAACAAAAAAACGAAATCATGGTTTCTTCTTTTGTTTACAAAATAAAACCATTGACTCTTGCATCCGTGAATGATTGAGTGGTTTGTGGTATACTGATGCTGCTAAAAACAATGAGAAAAAATAAAGTTCTCTTTAAAACCATTAGGGAGGACTGAAGCAATGAAAAACAACAGGAAAACAATAACTGCGAGAGGAAAATCATACTGAGAGGTGAGATAACACAGAGCAATGGTGTTATCTCTTGGGGCATATGGCAATTCTGCACTTGATCAAGAGCCAGGAGGGACTGTTTTAATTCAATAAGCTCAGGCCTCTACATATTTTTTATTAGTTCTCCAGTAATATACACACACCAATAGTTTAATACATAACCAAGTTGGAGAACTGCTGGATTAAGGTGACCAATCCCCCATTCTATCTTCTTAGCAAAGGAATAGATGAACTCTATTTGGAGAATATTAACATTCTACAGAGCCGTTCAAATTTTTCAAACATTCTGTACAGTTTTCAATACAAAAGTACCAAAGCTGACAATAGATGAGATCAAAGACACAGAAAACAGAAAAGACAAAAGGAATAGGCCCATGAATGATTTAGATATTAATTATCAAAAAGTTTAAAATATGTTACGATTCAGGGGCACAGTTGGTTAAGCATCTGACTTTTGGTTTCAACTCAGGTCATGATCTCAGTGTCATGAGATCCAGCCCCAGGTCAGGCTCCGCACTCAGTGCTGAGTCAGCTTGGGATTCTCTCTCCATTTCTCTCTCCCTCTGCCCCCCTGCTCATGTCCTCTCTCTTTCTAAAATAAGTAAATAAATCTTTAAAAAATGCATGATTCATATGTTAAAGAAGTAGAGAAGAAATGAAGAAAATGGATAGGATACAGATTTTCATCAGAGAACTGGAATTCACGAGATAGAAATTTTACAGCTGAGAAATACACACTATTAATAACTCAACAGATAATGTAAACAGTAGATGAACACAGCAGGAAGCACGATTAGAGAACTAAAAGATAGTGGGGGGGGTAAAAGAGATTAGAGTGAGAAGAGGAATAAAACTATGGGAAATATAAAAAACAAATCTAAAATGACAAATGGGACAGAGTAAAAAGATTAAATAGACATGCAACAAAAGAATCGTTTAAAAAATAATCCAAAATAAGACAAAAAATGAAATGTAGCAAGATGATAAATAATGGAGAAAAATGAAAATTTATATCATACATTAATTAGGACATTACATGAACCTACAGCTATTTCTCAAAAAAAAAAAAAAAAGAACCATTAAGATATAAATACATCCAAAAACTAAATTTTAGATAAAATAAAAAAACTCCTAAGAAAAAGCACAACTTACCAAAGTGTTTAAAAGATGAAATAAAAAAATCTTAATAGTCTTTGTGTAAGAAAAATTGAATTTATTAATTAAAAAACAAACAACAACAAAAAAACACAAGAAAACCTCTAATCAAGGAATTTCTAAGCCTAGATGACTTAACAGGTGATTTTAATAAATTTAAGTAAGAAATAAGAGAAATCTTACACAAACTCTTCCAGAGAATAGGAAATGAGGGAATATTTCCCCACATATTTTATTAGGACAGCATATCCCTTATACTTAACTCTGCAGAGATATTTAAAAGGATAAAAAATTATGAACCACTCTTTTATAAGTATAGAAACAAATTCTAAACAAAGTATGAGCTAATTGAGTCTAACAATATATAAATAGAATAACCTCTCAATCAAGGATTTACTTTAGGAATATCAGCTTGGGAAAAGTGCTATACATTGTTTCAGGCTTAAATCACAAAAAACCTTCCACACAATCTTCCACGAGCTCCTTTTCTTCCCCTACTTGCTTGCTGGATGCCAATGCCCAAGATGACAACAAAAGCCAGGTTCTGCAGAGGGCACAGCCTCTGCCAGCTTGAAATCCTGAATGATTGCAAAGAATAACTGCATCATCACCTCAATGGACTTTGGGAGAAAATTAAACCTCAACTATATTTAGGATAAAAGATAATATCAATAATTTTTTGTCCATTTACTGATTCCACTTGCTCATTTATCATCTCTCCTTAGTTATAGTACCTTACTGATTTAACAGGTTCTATTTCATTATTAACATCTAATTTCCCTTCCTGGGATATCCCTTTATATACCTTAGTGTGCCTAAATCACTATTTCCCCAAATTGCCACAATATTAAGAAAAAATCACCAAGGGCACGTGTTATAAATATGGATTTTTGTTGGTGTAATTATCAATCTATGGCTCATGGCAGCAATGCTTCTGGAGTCACTTTTCCATTTCTATGAGAGTTGTTTCAGTAAAAATTAAATAACATAACAGTTCAATTACCTGATTATTCAAGTTATGTACTCTATTACACTAAAAACAAGGGAACAAAGAAGGGCATCACTATCAACTCATCATTTTGGATCTCCCATTCATGTCAGGTTATCTCACAAAAAACTTGAGACTTTCATAAAAGAACCTAAGGAGGGCAAAAAGCATCAATCCATGTGCTAAGTACTAACATAGTTTTTCTCTTACTTTTCAAGATTAAAAAACATGTAAATAGAAATAGATATTCTGACATCTCCTTTCCACATCATAGTGGATCATCTCACACAGTTCTTGGAATGCATATGTTTGTTTTACTTTCAGGCCAGTGATATATAAGCAGCTCACATAAAATAGGCAAATATGGTCAAACTGTGGACATTAACAACATACTTTAACATATTAAACCTCAGACAAACCCAGAAGGAAATACCTTGAACTTTACTAAAACCAGCATTTTCCAAACTTAATTAATCAAATACTAATTTATTTTTTCTCTCTTGACAATACCTATTATTAACTAATCTCTTCAGTTTAGAATTGAGAAAAACTGAGAACCAAAAAGGTCAAAAAGCTATTTAGAATTAATTAGTCTGAGAAAAACAAATTAACCTAGATCCATTAAGTAAAACTCAGAATGTATTCTACTTTTATCTAATTACAAATTAGAGATGAATATGAATCATTGCAATGATCAAGTTTGATAATTCAGTAACTATAGTCCTGAACAAGGACATAAAACAAAAAAGTATTGGTGTGCTATTAAAAAAGCAGAGAGTACAATGTACTAAGCAATGAACATAAAAGGCATTTTCTTAGAGACATTTCGTAAGTAATCGAAATGCTCTATGACACATTTTAACTGACAATGAACATTTTATAAATGGCTGTATCTTCTAGAGAGAAGGAATATTAATTCAGTGCTTTGCATAGTATCTGAGAACATATCAGCTATCAGCAAATATGTTGGATTATGCTGAAATTCTCAGTACTGAAGTAATGGATTTCTATAATCATTCTAGATATTTGTTATCTAGATATCTAGATATCTAGATAAATTTAAAGATGAATTTTGACTGTTATATTTAATATGTACTTCATAAATTTTTAAAAATGATATAGTCAGTAATATTCATCATAATTCAAGGTAGAAAATGTAGACTCTCCAAGTACTACGAAATTTATAGTCGCCAATCACCTAAAATTCTCCCTGATGCTATTATTTAATATCAAATTTTCTCAGTAAGCATTATATTTAATTTACACTGTTACTATGTGCCAGACTGCTAGGCTTTGGGGATAAAGTGATAATTAAAATATAGTAGTTATCTTCAGTGTGATAACATACAAGATTGAGTAACCAGTGTTACATTAATCCAAAGCCAGATAAAGAAAATATAAGAAAAGTACAAAACAATGAGCCCTATAAATATAGATGTAATACTCTTTAATAAAATAGCAACAAACAGCATCCAACAGCATTTTAAAAGGATTATGCACTAAGGACGAAGTGGAATTTATCTCAGGAATGCCAAGGTGGTTCAAAACACATACATCAATCTATTTAATACACCATTTTAAAACAAAAAAGGAAAATAATAAACCCACATGACCATCTCAGTATGGAGGAAAACAATAAGATCAAACATACTTTCTTGGTAAAAAAAAATACTCAACAGGGGTACCTGGGTGGCTCAGTCAGTTAAGCGTCTGCCTTCGGCTCAGGTCATGATTCCAGAGCCCTGAGATCAAGCCCCACCTTGGAATCCTTAACTCAGTGGGAAGCCTACTTCTTCCTCTCTTACTCCCCCTGCTTGTCTTCCCTCTTTCGCTGTGTCTCTCTCCATCAAATAAATAAAAATCTTTTTAAAAAATACTCAATAAATTAAAAATAGAAAGCAACAACTTCAACCTGAGAAGGGGCATCTGTGCTAACATTATACTATTGGCAAGAGACTAAAACTTTAACATCAGCAACAGGACAAGAATGTACACCCCAGACACTTAACATTGTACTGAAGGTCTAGCAAAGGCATTAGGCAAGAAAAATAAACAAAAGGCATCTTAAGAAATTACTAGATTACAAATGAGGAAGTGAAACTATCCCTATTTGCAGATGTGATTTTATATATACTGGAAATACTTATTAGATCCAATAAGCAATACACTATTAGATCTAATAAACAAGTTCAGCAAAGTTATAAGATAACAAGGTCAACACACAAAAATCATGTTTATTTTTAGACACTTATAGTGAACAATCCAAACATGAAATCAGGAAAAAAATTCCACTTAACAAAAGAATGAAAAAAAAAAATACTTAGGAATAAATTCTACCAAAGAAATATAAAACTTTTACACTAAAAACTGTATAAAAATTATAGAATCTTAATAAATGGAAAGATATCCGTGTTACTAGAATGGAAGATTTAATGTGTTAAGTGTGACTAATCCCCAAACTTATCTATAGATTCAGTATAATCTCTATCAAGATTTTAGTGGCTGTATTTTGCAGAAAGAGAGAAGCTGATCCCAAAATTCACATAGAATTGCAAGGGATGGGGCACCTGGGTAGCTCAGTTGGTTAAGCATCCAACTCTTGATCTCAGCCCAGGTCTTGATTGCAGGGTCCTGAGTTCAAGTTCAAGTCCCACATTGGGCTCCATGCTTAGCCCATACTTTATGGGGAAAAAATAAGAGGCACAAGTACTGCAAGGGATTATGAACAGCTAAAAACAATTTTGAAAAAGATGATCAAAGTTACAGGATTGACATTTTCTAATTATAAAATTTAGCACAAAGCTGCAGTGACCAAACATTGTGGTACTGGTATAAAGACAGAGGCTGATTTCAGTGGAAAATAGAAATGAGAGTTCCAAAATTAGCCTTTACATCCATAATCAATTGACTTTTTACAAAGTGACAAGACAATTCAATAGCAAAGAAATAATCTTACCAACAAATGACGGTGGGGCAACTGAATCCACATACAAAAGAATAAATCTGGAACCCCACTTTGCATGATATATAAAAATTAACTAAAAATGGAATACCTAAATATAAATGCTAAAATTATCAAGCTCTTAAAGGAAAAATAGATGCATACTTGTAGTAATATTGGATTAGGCAACAGTTTCTGAAAATATGATATATGACAGAAGCACAAGAAAGTAAGAAAAAAAAGTGAATTAGATTTCATCAAAACTTAAAACTTCTGTGAATCAAAGGACACGAATAAGAAGGTAAAAAGGCAACACACTCAATATTTGCAAATAATATATTTGATAAAGGCCTAGTATCCAAAATATATGTAATAAGTAAGTCTCATAACTCAGCAACAAAAAGATAAGTCAAATTTTAAGATGGGCAATGAACTTAAATATTTCTCCAAAGACACAGATGCCCAACATCATTAGCTATTATGGAGATTCAAGTTGAAATTACTCACATCCACTAGGATAACTATAATAGAAAGAGAAGAAAATTAAGTGTTAGCAAGGAGGTGAAGAAATTGAAACCAATACATATGGCTGGTAGGGATGTAAAATGGTACATCCATTTTGCAAAACAGTATGGCAGTTCCTCAAAACATTAAATAGTTACCAAATGTTCCAGAAATTGCACTCCTATCTATATACCCAAGGGCATAGATAAAATGTACATTCACATGAAAAACTGTACATAAATGTTCACAATCAACATAATTAATAATAGCCAAAAAGTAGAAACAATGCAAACATCATGTAATGAGCTGGATAAACTATAGCATTATCCATACAATGGAATATTATTCATCCACAAAAGGAATGAAGTACTGACACTTATGACAAACATGGCTAAAACTTGAAAACATTATGCTGTATGGAAATATCCAAACACAAAAGGCTATATATTGCATGATTCCATTTTATATGAAATGTCTAAAACAGGCAGAGGCAGAAAGTAGATTAGCAGTTGCCAGATGCTGGAGGAGAGGGAGATGAGGAGTAACTGCTTAATGCATATGGGGTTTCTTCTTGAGGTGAGAAAAAAACGACTGGCATTGGATAGGTATTAGTGACTGTTCAACAATATTGTGGATATACTAAAAACCACTAGATTACATACTTTAAAATGGTTTCAATGGTGAATTTTATGCTATGTGAATTTTATCTCAATACAAAAAAAATTGCAAGAAAAAATAGTATGTTTTTGTCATTTCAATTTCTAAGCTGAAGGGTGTTTTATTTCTTCTTTCATTTTGAATTCATTTCTAATTTGGTTTCTTTTCTATCAGAGAATCATGGTTTATTATTTTTTCACTTAGAATTCATTGAAGTGTCTGGAAGATTCCTCATAAAAGAACCATGAGAATAACATTCTCTAAGTTTTTGAATGCAGAGAACTATGTGCAGCTTTTAAAACTGAAAGTCAGAAACACCTGGGCAGCTCAGTCAGTTAAGGGTGTGCCGCAGGCTCAGGTCATGATCCCAGGGTCCTGGGATCGAGTCCCCGTTCCTGCCACTCCCCCTGCTTGTGTGTGCTCGCTCACACTCCCTGACAAATAAACAAACAAAATCTTTGAAATTGAAAATCAGTGGTATATAAATCCTTAATTCACATCTTTTCTTTGAGCATCTTAATTGTGTTACGTTATTCTTTGGCATAAAGTGTGTTTTCTAAAAGTCTGACGTGGATTTAATCTTCTTTACCTTTTATCTTGGTTGCCTATAATTTATTTCTGAAATTGGGTCACTTTTGAGAGTGAAAGGGGTTACCATTTATAATCACAATAGGGAAATAGGCATAAATATAGACTGTCCTGGGCAAACTAACAAGCAAAGTGATTATATTTACAGAGTTCTGCAATATTTTGTAAGTTACTTTCTTTGAAGCCACTAGAATATATCCCTAATGGACTGTTTGGCATCTGTTTTCCCAGGTATACATATATACTTAAACAAGATCCTACCCTTCTTTTATTTTCTGAAAGTTTGATGAATTTTGTTTTTTCATACAGTTGTTTCATCTCTATAGTATTGTCAAGAACTCTATTCAGACATACACTGGGTCAGTTTTGCTTATTTCCTATAATTATTCCTTTCTCTCAAATCCTTTCTTCATGTATTTGATGTTTTTCATTTTTCTTTCTGCCATCCTTTATTTTTCATTCTTTCTACAGCACTATGTTCTGTCTGCTCTTCTTTTGAGCTTAGCCCTCATTTGGGGAGTTTTTTCTTTTATTTTACTTCTAATTCTTTTTTGTGTCTGTCAGCCCCCTTTTCTTATTTAACTGTGATCTTTTCTCATTTCTGAACCATTATATTTCTGATTTATGCTAGTCTTCAAAATGTTTCTATCTTTGTACACAGTTCCACCACAATCCTCTTCTCCTACCCATGTTCCAAGCTACTTTCAGGAAGTAAGTAAGTAATTCCTTACTCCTGAGTAAGGAATGAGGTGGACCTGAACAACCTCCCTGGGTTTACAATCCTAGGGTTTCCTCTTCTGTTATTGTAAGGTAATGAAGTGTGTGTGTGTGTGTGTGTAACCAGGGGAGCCACTCCTCCAGTACTTTCTGATACCAGCTTTCTCTGAGCCCCTTCTCTAAAGTACATTCTTCTTCCTTCAATGCATTGTGCCGTTCCTTACGATTTCCCTATCATGCATCTCTGTACTTTAAGAAGGGTACTTTCACCAGGTATTTATTTCTAAGAGAAATGAGGGCTCAGCATTCTGCCAGTTTCAGCTGCTGGACTCTGATATGTCTTCCAAGTCCTCTCTCTGTTGGCAATTGTTCTAGCAATTGTTGGCAGCAATCTAAGTCTGAATCACTAAATGCTCAGGACCACCTGAAGTCCCCTATGTCCCCCGCCATTACTCCAGCACAGATGTGATTGACACATATATCTCACTCAATAGTTCTGCTCTATCGGCTTGTGCTCTAGAGTTCATTTAAATAACTGTCATCTACTTTTTTGTTATTGAATATAGTGTTTATGACTTCTTTTCTTTTAAATATCTTAGTCTAATTTTGTAAGAAAATCTGAAAAGATTCCAAAACTCTGCAGCCTCTGCTTCGGCCATCATCATGCCAAATCCACCCTTTCCTTCTTGGAATATTTTTTTTACATGGTTCTCTTCCTATCTGTTCCTTCTCAGTCTGTTCTGTTGGCTCCTTCTCACTGTCCCAACTTTGGGATGTGGAAGTTTCCTGGGAATCAGATCTCTTTTACTTCTTCAACCTCTCTCTAATTAACCGTATTACCTTAAATATTTATCTATGTACAACTCCTTAATTTATATCTCTAATCTTGCCATGGCTGATCCCCAGATTTATATAACTAGTTACCTATTAAGGTTTATATGGATAACTGAAAGGATTCTCAAGTTCAACTTGGGAGGGAGAAATTTTACTTCCGTTGAATATACGTATCTCAAATGGTACCTCATATATAATGTCAGCTCGAAAAATAAGGACTGAATAAAGAAGACAGAGAGTGGACAGGATTTGAAGGCCAAATATAATTGGAAAGTGAAAAAGGTGTTTCAGTCTTCATCAAAGACAGTTATTTAACATCATAATAAGTATATTAAGAAAGTATTTAAAGGGGCGCCTGGGTGGCTCAGTGGGTTAAGCCGCTGCCTTCGGCTCAGGTCATGATCTCGGGGTCCTGGGATCGAGTCCCGCATCGGGCTCTCTGCTCAGCAGGGAGCCTGCTTCCCTCTCTCTCTCTGCCTGCCTGCCTCTCCGTCTACTTGTGATCTCTCTCTGTCAAATAAATAAATAAAATCTTTAAAAAAAAAAAAAAAGAAAGTATTTAAAACCTGGTCTTCAAAAAGGAGGTTATTAATAGGTTAACATACATATCTAGTGAGTTAACGAATGAGATTATAATCAACATTATTTTCTGATACAAGCTCAGCTTATAAATTAGCAAATATTTTTGGACATTTTTTTAATCTATTAAATGAAAGAGTTGGGTTTAATCATCTTCTAAAATACCCTTCCAATTTTCTTCATGCTATTCTGTGATATGGTAGGCTGAAACTAGATCAACCAACCTCCCTTTGCTTACTTCAGGGCTACTGACCGTAATCATACAACCACACTAAACACACAAGGCTGTCCAGTTACCAAAAGAAAACACAAGAATAACCAGATAGTCCTACATGGCCCGAAATTTTTATTTCAAGAATACAGAGCCAAAAATTTACAACCTATCTCCAAAAAAGTCAAAACCAAATTTGACCACAATGATAACTTTCTTTCAAAATGTCAAACCCAAAACCATCATTAGAAAGGGAAGATTCAGGAAAATGCCTTCACCTTAAATAAAATTACAGACTTTTTCATTAAACAAGAAGAGACTTGAAAGGTAAGCTATTCCATTGTATTCATTTTATAAATGAGGAAACTGAGGTATAGATAGGTCAGGAAGTCTGGTCAAGGTCACTGAGTTCAGTAAGGGCGGGGTGAAGCCTGAATCAGATCTGCTAACAGCCAGCCCAAAGTTTACAGAAAAATGTCCCATCAAAGACTGAACTCACTTGAGTATATTCCCAATTCTTCATCAACAGATTTGTTTTCTATACAAAACTCAATAATGCATAGACTCGTATGTTTTAAATTATGCCTTCTGAGGAAAGACACTAACTGGTCACTCTTAGTAAAACCTGACATAGTCATTCATCAATTTATTACTGTCAACCAGAAATTTTGGTCTGACAAAAAAGATGTGAAGTCAGATGCTTTTCAAAGGTTATCAGAAGTCCATTCCAACAACTGTCCACTGCCCATAATCACTCCAGTACCAACTCTTTGACAAAATTATTAAATCCTCATGGGTCTAATACCTTTAACATACCTGGACATGACTAGTAATGAAAAATTATTTGTTGAATACTTACATATTATAAATAGGAACCACACAATAGAATTAGTTCAACAAATAGAGGTAGCTCACAAAAAGGGAAATTAGCAATTTTTAAAAGTAATCATCATTGGTATACTGATAACAAAACTCAATGCAGATATCTGAATCAAGATTTATACAATTTTTTAAAGACTAAGCTTATGACACAAACTGATAAACATTTCTCAATTCGCATTATATTATTGTTGGCCATTAACAAACCAAGTAGAACCCATATTAATCACAACTAGCAAATCAATCCATGCATAGTAACAGTATCCTGTGCCAGGTTGATGGTTAAAAGCCAGTATTTGATTGATGTACCTGGAATAAAGTACAAGGAAGGAAGGAAGGGAGGGAGGGAGGGAGAGAAAAGGAGGGAATGAACTTCAAAGATCAATTAACCACTATATTCCACCTATTAGAAAGCAGTTGCTTCTCACCTTCTAAATTCTTTGGCCAAAAGCAAGTCTATAATTAGACTGAACATGTCTGATTGAGAAAGGTTTCCAATATAGGCTTTACCACTTTCTCTGAAGCCACAAGATTACATCCCTTTCACAACAACTAATCAACTATATTGGATAAGGCAGCCATAAACACTTCCAGATATTCCAAAAGGAAATTTACAGGGCAAGAAATCAAAATAAAGATAATGGGATAACAACCAACCAATGCATTGAAAGGGTTTTGACTGAGAATGGTATCACTCACCCCCCACTACCAACACACCAAAATCTTTAGACTCCCAACACACCAAAGTGGCCTAACTGTAAATGTCAGAGAAGCACAAATAAGAACAGATTATCTTATAAGCATCAACCGTGTCAAAACAGAACAAAAATAACAAAACACCACCTCTCCATATCTCACTAATCCCATATTTGTCAGATGCAAAGAGCCTAGCTGATTTCTAAAAGAAAAATGGTTTCACTGGCATGATGTAGCATTGTGTGACAATAAGTCTTTCCCATTGAATAATTGTCTAATCTCTTATCGCCTCATTCCATCTCATTTCTTCGCCCCTCTATACAATAAGTAACAAATAAAACATGACAAAATCCTTCAAAATCATACCAAGTCAGTCTCACAGACTAATTCAAATATGTAACTAAATATAAAATAGGAGAAAAAAAAAAACACAATCTCGTAAGACTCAATCTACAGGTATAAAGTAATATTACATGTGGAAATAGAGCACTTTTGCCAGAGCAAACAGTACCCAGTACTAAAACAGACCTTGGCTAAAGAGATCCAAAATTTTTCAAAGAATTAATTTTCATCTCTGGCCTTAGCCATTAATGGCTACCTTAACACACTGCATGGATTTCATCAGCTCTGCTGAATCCTCTCAGTCAAAATTCTGGAAGTTTCCTAACAAACAGTGATGAAGGTATGCAAAGAGTCCCATACTTTATTCATACTAGCCTAGATGTAATTGACTTTTCTATATGCTAACTTAGGAAACCATAGTTAATAATGTTACACACATGTCTAAACCAAAACTTCAAGGAAAGGAATTAGTAGTAAACAAATGAGGAATAAACAAGCAGGTGACACATAATTCATCACACTAAAGTGAAAACAATGACTCAAGTGAAATTCATAAATTCATAAAGGGGATGATATGTTTACAGCACTGCCATTATTATTATCATTATCATTTCCCCATTAGCACAACATCTCCTCTACCAACTATAATCTGTTAAAGAATAAGGGCCAAATTCTGCACAGCCTGAGAATACGGCCTCCTGAATAAATCTGGCTAAATTCCTGGCTAATTTGTTGATTGGACTGGCCCTGTTCTAACTGCTACTTCAATGTCACCTTATTATTTGCTTCAGTAGGAAAGGCATAAACTCCACTCTGCACCAGATTTAAAAGAAATTACTATTTCTCATCAACTGTGTTAAAGTCTTCAAAGGCAAAGAGCTTTGAGAAGCAGATGACCAAAACTAACTCAAGCCAAGCAGGGAGAAGAAGATGGGGCATAGAATGGAGGGGGAAAAAAGATAAAGGAAAAGAGGAAGGAAGAAAAGATGGAGAAGGGGGCAGGTAGACAAGCACATAGTTTGCAGTCATAAAATGGGCTGCACCTACTTGTACCAGGTACAACACAGGTACTTTAAGTTTCCTTACTTTGTAAGTACTAAAGAAAAATTTTTAGCCAGCTGAGTTAAAGAAAAGACTTATGCCTTATATATACGATAAATTTATAAACATCAAACTCATCGATAAGGATGTGAACCTCTCTAAAATCCTTTTAATTTCCTTATGACTTCTTCCATTTTAAGCCTACTCTCCAAAGTCTGACTGTATTTTAATTCTGGTAAAAGGAAGGGCCCTTCTAGTAACATAGCTTCTCAAATATTTAATAGTTTCATCAAGAAAAGAAAAACAGGGGCACCTGGGTGGCTCAGTGGGTTAAGCTTCTGCCTTTGGCTCGGGTCATGGTCTCAGGGTCCTGGGATCAAGTCCCACATCAGGCTCTCTGCTCAGCGGGGAGCCTGCTTCCTCCTCTCTCTCTGCCTGCCTCTCTGTCTACTTGTGATCTCTGTCAAATAAATAAATAAAATCTTAAAAAAAAAAAAGAAAGAAAGAAAGAAAAGAAAAACAGCTTAACAAGAAACATCATTTTATATGTTTTGGTCATTTGTCTTTATATTCTGACTTTATATGTTCATTGTCCGAAGTATTAAAATCTGCCATCACATTTTTAAATATTCTGAAATTCATCTTTGGTGCTTATGGTCGGTTGAAGATTATGTTCAAGTCCTAATCCCTGGTATCTGTGAACGTAATATTTTTTGGAATATTCCAAAATCTTCACAAAGATTTATTAGGCATCACAAGATCAGATCATCTCCGATTTTAGAGTGAGCCCTAAGTAGTAAGATTAGTTTCCTTGTAAGAGAAAGGAGAGCGAGGTTTGAGACCCAGGGATACAGCAGAGAAGGCTATAGGAGGAGGTGGCAGAAAACAAGCCAAAGGTCAGCAGTGCCGGCAGAAGCAAGAAGAGGCAGAGGAAGATTCTACCCCAGCACCTCTGGAGGAAGCACAGCCCTGAGAGAATAAATCTCTGCTGTTTGTGGAACTTTGTTACAGCTGCTTTAGGAAACTAATTTTTGGTGCCAAGAATAGAGATCTACTCAAGCAAATACTAAAAATGTGGAAGTAGCTTAGGAATTGGATAGTGGATAGAGGCGGGAAGAATTTTACAGTACAACGTAAGAACCACCTAACTTGTTTTGCGGAGGTAGCTGGTAGAAATATGGATGTGAACTGTGATACTGGTAAGGGCTCAGGAGAAGTGAGGAGCAGGGTAGAAAAAATTACTCGTTTAGAAAACACAGATCATCATAAACAGCATCTTGGTAGAAATATGAATGCTAAAGACGCTTCCAGTGATGTCTCAGAAGAAAATGAGATACATGGTACCGGAAACTAGAAGATAGGTGATCTTTGTTATAAAGTGATAGAAAACTTGACTGCATGGTGTTTTATTATTGGGTGGAAAGTAAAACTTCCATATTTAACTGAGGAGATTTCTACGCAAAGTGTTGAAGGTGTTGCCTGGTTTCTGCTTGCTGCACATGGTGAAACACAAGAGGAAAGAGATTAATTGAGAAAGGATATGTTAAGCAAAAAGGAAGCAACACTTGATAATTTGGAAGGTTCTCAGCCTACCCAAACTACAAACGATGCTAGAATTAGAAAATCCACACATATGAAACTGCTCTAAATGAAGGTCAACGGTGTGACTAGACAATGTTTGCTCAAGAGATTACATATGTGAGTCATGAACCCAATCAAACACCTGCACAGAAGCCAGAAAAAGAAACAGGATTGTGCAGAAAGATCTGTGGGGAACCCACTTGTCTAATGGCAATAATCCCCTCAATTACACAGAAGATCCATGAGGTTTTTAAGAATGTTTTACCAGCAGAATAACAGCAAGCCTGGACTGAGATCACCCCTACACAATTACAGTAGAAGAATAAAGGACAATTCTCTGGAGAGGGCAATACAGAAAGTATCTAAACTAGGAACACCAGGAACACATGAGGGCAAAACCACCACTAAAAAGAGGAGAATTAGTGAAAGTTCACATATTAAGTATTAAGCCCCCAAATCTTCCCCTATGTCATTGGATTATCCTCACAGGGTAGGAGAATAATGGGTCTTCTATACAAACTGTAATAAAATCTATAAGAAAAGATAGGATCAACTATATAATTTGTGGACCCCAGCATGAAATATAAATTTAGAACACTTGTTCAAAAATTAAGAACTTCAAGATGGCAATAGGCATATTGCTAAACTAAGCATGGTATCCCCTGAAAGCAAATGGGCCCTGTGCAAATGCATAAGTTGCATGCTCCTGAAGCCAGCCCTGCTTAAAAACACTGACAATGGAAAAGTGGTGACAGTCAACAGCCTTGTCAGAAAACCCTAGTGAAGCCTTCTCTACAAGCCCATTCACCAGCACAGAACTTCCAGCAAAACTTTTGTACCCCACTCTTGAGATAGCTATGGATCAGTCATTTAAAGAGAGACTCTTTAAAAAGGCCAGAATACAGCAACAGAAAAGAAAAAAAAATCTTGGAAGAAATGTTATATAAGAGTAAAAAAAATAGTAACATTAACATTCTCAAATAAGATAGAGCATCTATAAAACAAGTACCAAATGCTATTAAAAGAAAAATAAGAAGACTCAAGGAACAAATAAAAGAACTTTGGGAATTCAAAACACAATAACATGTATAAAAACATCAGCAGAAGACTTGGGAAATAAAGAGGAAAAAAATAAAGGAAGGGAAATACAATAAGAAAATCCAGTAGATCCAGGACCCAAATAATAGGTGTTACAGAGAAGAGATAATAGATAATGTTACCCAAATAACAGAGAAGTTATCAAAAGTAAGACAAGGAATTCCCCAGATCCAAACATTATAAACCAAGGGATGGCTAGAGTTCTTCCACAATGGACAAATGTGGGCTAGGAACTTTATCTCTAGCACTAGTGCATACCTCCAGGAAAAACACGACTAGAAAAAAATCAAAAGAAAAAAACAACAAAACCACAACTAGCTCGCCCACACAGCTTAATATTTACAATATTGGTTTGAAGAAAGTAAGGAAATTTCCAAAGGGAAAAACTTTTTTTTTAAAAAACCCAATTTTTATATGAGAAGCATTCTATTTTTTCTTTTAAAGATTTTATTTATCTCTCAGGGAGAGAGAAAGCACAGCAGGGGGAGCAGCAGGCAGAGGGAGAAGCAGACTCCCCACTGAGCAAAGAGCCCAATGTGGGACTTGATCCCAGAACGCTGGGATCATGACTTGAGCTGAAGGCAGATGCTTAACCTACTGAGTCACCCAGGTGTCCCAATGGGAAGCATTCCTAAAAGTCAAACTTGTCTCAAAGACAAAGGTCATTATATAGGATTTTCAATCCAAATGGTAAGTCCTGGTGTGGCACCAAATAAAAATAAATAGTTATTAGGCAATTAGTAGAAATAGAGACCTGAAAGTGTGCCAGTAGAGTGCCAAGATAGTTCATACTCCCTGCTCCCTAGAGAAGCTAGCATAAAACACCTGCAAAAGATGGAATTCTCAATTAAGGACCAGGAATTCAATTACTTGAGATCAAACATATATGAGTTCACAATAAAAATTAATAGAACAATTACATGAAAATATTTATAATGAGTAAGAATACACACACACAAAAAAAAAACAATATTCACTTAAAGATAAATAAGAAGTTGATCAAGAATGGACAATCAGGATGCCTGGGTGGCTCAGTGGGTTAAGCCTCTGCCTTCGGCTCAGGTCATGATCTCAGGGTCCTGGGATCAAGCCTTGCATTGGGCTCTCTGCTCCACAGGGAGCCTGCTTCCCCCTCTCTCTCTCTGCCTGCTGCTCTGCCTACTTGTGATCTCTCTCTCTCTCTGTCAAATAAATAAATAAAATCTTTAAAAAAAATAGTCTATAAAAAAATCAAAATAAAAAATAAAAAGAAGGGACAATCAATTATGTGATTTAAGTATCAATGGACATTTACATAAACATTATACTGTAAACACTGAATACTGATATATCAAATTTATGATATAACTATACTGAAAGAATGAAGAGAATCTAAGCATATATTGGCCACAGACTTTACAACATTTAAAAAACCACGAAGTAGCAATGTTTCAAGAGTGTTATTTAGAAATATGGGCATAAATGCTAATTTGACACATTGAAGTGGTTGCTGTTGGTGGGGGAGGGGGAAGCAGAAAAGTGGCAGGAGCAGAGAAAACAACCTATAAATGTTGCTTTCATCATAAGATGTTTAGAATTACAGGACTCTTTAAACTAAATTTATAATTTTAATAAGACTTTTTAGGATGGAAGCATTACTTATGTTAGATCTCATACTCTGCAACAGCTGTGGAAGGTAAGTGAATAAATAGCCATAAACCCTAGACTTTCCGTCTTGAGTAACAATGTCTAAATGCACAAAAAGGTACACGTACAAGGAGACTGAAATAAAATGTCAGAAACCACTTAAATGTTTACGATGGGATCTTGTTACATAAATGATAGTACATCTATTCAATAGATTATTAAGAAACTCTTACTATGCTGATATGAAATAATCTAAATTATGTTCCTAAGTGAAAGAAGGCACAATACCTTTTTTCCTTTGAAAGTATGGGAGGAAATTAACATCAGCATACACCACTACAAAGGGAATATCACAATAAAGTAAGTCAAATGAACTTTTTGGTTTCTAGTGCATATAAACTATGTTTTCATAGTTTACCGTAGTCTACTAAGTATGCAGTAGCATTGTCTAAAAAAATGTACATATACCTTAATTAAAAAATACTGTTAAAAACATCTAATATCTGAGATTTTAGAAAGTCCCAATCTCTTTGCTGCTGAAGGGTCCTGCCTTGATGTTCATGGCTTTTGACTGGTGGGGGGTAGGGAATGGTTGTTGAAGGCTGGGATATCTGTAGCAATTTCTCAAAATAAGACAGCAGTGAAGTCTGCCACACTGACTGAGTCTCCCTTTCATGAGTAGCTTTCTGTGTAACTTGTGATGCTCTTTGATAGCTCTTCACTCACAGAACTTTTTAGAATCTGAGGAAATCCTCTCAAACCCTGCCACTGCTTTATCAGCTAACGCTGATATGATAGTCCTTTCTAATCATTTCAAAGCTCTTCACAGCATTTCACCAAGAGTAGATTCGATCTTTTAAAAAAAAAAAAAACAAAAAAAAACCACCATTTTCTCTGCTCATCAGTAAGAAGCAACTCCTAAGCCATTCAAGCTATATCAGGAGATTGGAGCAATTCGGTGGCAACATCAGGTTCCACTTCTAATTCTAGTTCTCTTGTTTCTACCAGACCCACAGTGACTTCTTCCACTGAAATTCTGAGCTCCTCAAAGTCATCTGTGAGGATCAGAATCAATTCTGTCCACACTGTTGTTCGTTTTACTATTTTGACCTCTTCCCATGAATCACAGATGTTTTTAATGGTGAATGCTTTCCAGAAGGTTTTCAATGAGCTCGCTCAGATCCATCATAGGAATCACTACCGAAGGCACCTATAGCCTTATGTAATGCATTTCTTAAATAATAAGACTGGAAAGTCAGAATTACTCCTTGATCCATGGGCTGCAGCACGGATGTTGTTGGCAGGGCAGGAATACAACACAAGTCTCATTGTACAAGTCTGTTGAAGCTCTTGGCTGACAAGGTCCATTGTCAATGAGCAGCCATATTTCAAAGGAATCTTTTTTCTAAGCAGGAAAAAAGTGGGCTCTAAATATTTAGTAAAGCCCGTTATAAACAGACTTGCTGTTATCCAGGCTTTGTAGTTCCACTGATAAAACAGAATACAGGGAGAGTAGATTTAGCATAATTCTTAAAGGCCTTAGGATTTTTGGAATGGTAGATGGGTATCGGCTTCAACTTTAAGTCACCAGTTGCATTAGCCCCTAATAGGAGAGTCAACCTGTCCTTTGAAGATCAGAAGACAGCACTGAGTTCTTTCTAGCTATGAAAGGGAGCATTAGGGTTAGGGCCGCATACTCTTCCAACAGAAGGCTGTTTCACCCACAGGGACAATCTGCTGTTTAGTGTCATTAAGAACCTTAGTGAGACCTTCTGGATAACCTGCTGTGTCATCTACACCAGTTCTTACTGTTCCACCTGGCATTTTGAGGTTATACAGACGGTTCCCTTCTGAAACCACGTAAACCAAGCTCTGCTGGCTTCCGACTTTTCTTCAGTAGCTTCCTCTCCTCTCTCAGCCTTCACAGAATTAAAGGGAGTTGGGGTCTTGCTCTGGACTAGGCTTCAGTTTAAGGGAATGTCATAGCTGATGTGATCATCTATCCACACCACTAAAACTTTCTCCCTATTAACAATAAGGCTGTTTTGCTTTTCATATCATGTATGTCTTTACTGCAGTAGCACTTTTAACTTCCTTCAATAACTTTCCCTTTGCATTTACAATTTGACTATTTGGTGTAAGAGGCCTAGCTTTCAGTCTGTCTCAGCTTTCAACATGCCTTCCTAAGCTTAATCATTTCTAGCTTTTGACTGAAAGTGAGAGATGTGTAACTCTTCCTTTTACTTAGGGGACACTGTAGGGTTATTAATTAGCCCAATTTAAATATAGTGTCTCAGGAATAAATAGGGAGGCCTAGATCAGAGGGAGAGAGAACTGGCTGTGTGGTTGGTAGAAGAGTCAGAGCACAAACATTTATTAAGTTCACTACTTACATGGGCGAAGTTCATTACAATTACAACAGTAATATCAAAGATAACTGATCATGAATTGCCATAACAAATATAATAATAATGAAAAAGCTTGAAATATTGTAAGAATTACCAAAATGTAACACAGAGACATGAGGTGAGCAAATGCTACTGGAAAGTGACATCAACAAACTTGTTCAAACCAGGTTGTCAAAAACCTCCAATGCGTTTTAAAAAAAAAAAAAGCAATATCCGTGATTTGCCAAAAAGCAAAGTGCAATAAAACAAGACATACCTGAGTTACAAAGAACTCAAGATGACAGTTCCACCTGAAGATAACATTTCTTACTCATTTAAATACTATACACTCCCTTATCTATTCAAGGACCATTATTTGATCATCAATTTCACATTCAACTCAAATCAATCCCTATAATCATAAAAACATGTTACAATATCTTCTTTCTTAGGAAGCTATAATACTTTTTATTTAAAAGAAAATCCCCTTACCCCACGCACACTGAAGTATATCTCTACTCATTGTGCCTCCACTTGCCTTCCTCCCATTCTCTGAAATCCACTCCACAGGTCCTCTTCGCCACCACTATACCAAAACTGCTACCAAGATAACAAATGGCCTACTGCATTAGTTTTCCACTGCTGCCATACAAATTACTACAAACCTAAAGGATTGTGACAACACCAATTAATTATCTTACAGTTCTGCACATTAGAAGTTAAAATTGGTCTCAGAGGGTAAAAATCAAGGTGGTAGCAGGACTGTGCGCCTTCCTAGAGGCTTTAGGTTGAATCCTTTTTCCTGCTATTGCCAGTTCAGTTCCTTGCACACAGTTCCTACATCTCAGAACCAGGCAACAGGCCTCAAATTCTTCTCATGCTTAACTCTTTCTGTCTGTCTCTCTCACACACACGCACACATGCACACGCACACACACACGCGTACACACGTACACACGCACATACACCACAGCCAGGAAAGGCTCTCAACTTTTAAGGATTATGTGAATAAATAGAGCCCACCAAGATAATACAGGATAATTCTATACCTCACAGTCCAGAACCTTAATCACATCCGTAAAGTCCCATCTTCTATACAAGGTAACATGTTCACAGATTCTGGGGTTTAGGGTATGGACATCTGGGAGTGGAGAGGGGCATTATTCTGCCTCACACACATATACAATACTAATTTCTCAGTCTTCATTTTAACTAACCTGTCAACAATATTTGACAAACTAGACCACTCTCTCCTTTTCGAAATACTGTCTTCTCTTGGTCAGGAAAACTCAACTTCTCCGTTCCCCTTCTATCCCGCTGGCCACTTAATCCCAAGTCTCTCTTTACTAATTCCTCTTTATCCTCTCCAAATAGTGAAGTGCTTCAAATTCCAGAAGTAATGATAATGAGGATGATGAAGTAACACCAAGATATGTCTACACATGGGGCGCCTGGGTGGCTCAGTGGGTTAAAGCCTCTGCCTTCGGCTCAGGTCATGATCCCAGGGTCCTGGGATCGAGCCCCGCATCGGGCTCTCTGCTCAGCAGGGAGCCTGCTTCCCTTCCTCTCTCTCTGCCTACCTTTCTGCCTACTTGTGATCTCTGTCTGTCAAATAAATAAATAAAATCTTTAAAAAAAAAAAAAAGATATGTCTACACAGAACTGCAGTTTTCAAAGGAATCCTGAGTGTAATAGGCCAAATAATGGTCCCCCAAAGATAAATACCTCCTAGTTCCTGGAACCTGTGACTATATCAGGTTACACAGCAAAGGGGAACTGAGGTAGCAAATGGATGTATCATTGCCATCAGCTGGCTTTTAAATAGGGAGATTATCCCGGCCAGTCCAATATCATCACAAGAGTCCTTGAATGTGGACAAGAGCAACAGAACATTCTGTGTCAGAGTGATGCGATAGGAAAAAGCCACAACCAGCCATTTCTGGCTTTGAAGATTGAAGGGGGCCATGAGCCAAGGAATGTGGGCTGTTACAAGAGCACAGAATTCTAATTCACTGGTGTTCCTGCAACCGTTTCAGAAAGTTCATAAACTCAAACTATTTTCATAAAAATACTAAGATGTTATTTGTCCTTTTTACTCATTCTCTCGAGTATACAATGGATTTTTCCAGACATGGCGGAACCTGTGATACGACCAAAAACTGAATAAAGCAGAAAATATGAGAATCGAGAGGTCTTTATGACACCAGAGTAGAGAGATCTACAGAAACATACAACAGTGCTATTCCTCTCACTAAATTTGTTTTTAGTTTAGAAAATATAGTTATGCTTTCATTTAAAAATATTATTTTATGTAATATGTAGTAAATGTAATAGGTTTACGTGTAATAGGCTTACTACTGTTTCTCAAATTACTATTTTCTTTAATTTTTTATAAACATTTATTTTTATCCCCAGGGGTACAGGTCTGTGAATCGTCAGGTTTACACACTTCACAGCACTCACCATAGCACATAACCTCCCCAATATCCATAACCCCACCCCGCTCTCCCAACCCCCCTCCCCGCACCAACCCTCAGTTTGTTTTGTGAGATTAAGAGTCACTTATGGTTTGTCTCCCTCCCAATCCCATCTTGTTTCATTTATTCTTCTCCTACCCCCTTAACCCCCCATGTTGCATCTCCTCTCCCTCATATCAGGGAGATCATATGATAGTTGTCTTTCTCCAATTGACTTATTTCGCTAAGCATGATACTCTCTAGTTCATCCACGTCGTCGCAAATGGCAAGATTTCATTTCTTTTGATGGCTGCATAGTATTCCATTGTATATATATACCACTTCTTCTTTATCCATTCGTCTGTTGATGGACATCTAGGTTCTTTCCATAGTTTGGCTAATGTAGACATTGCTGCTATAAACATTCGGGTGCACGTGCCCCTTCGGATCACTACGTTTGTATCTTTAGGGTAAATACCCAGCAGTGCAATTGCAGGGTCATAGGGTAGTTCTATTTTCAACATTTTGAGGAACCTCCATGCTGTTTTCCAGAGTGGTTGCACCAGCTTGCATTCCCACCAACAGTGTAGGAGGGTTCCCCTTTCTCCGCATCCTCGCCAGCATCTGTCATTTCCTGACTAGTTAATTTTAGCCATTCTGACTGGTGTGAGGAGATATCTCATTGTGGTTTTGATTTGTATTTCCCTGATGCCGAGTGATGTGGAGCACTTTTTCATGTGTCTGTTGGCCATCTGGATGTCTTCTTTGCAGAAATGTCTGTTCATGTCCTCTGCCCATTTCTTGATTGGATTATTTGTTCTTTGGGTGTTGAGTTTGCTAAGTTCTTTGTAGATTTTGGACACTAGCCCTTTATCTGATATGTCATTTGCAAATATCTTCTCCCATTCTGTCAGTTGTCTTTTGGTTTTGTTCAGTTTCCTTTGCTGTGCAAAACCTTTTGATCTTGATAAAATCCCAATAGTTCATTTTTGCCCTTGCTTCCCTTGCCTTTGGTGATGTTCCTAGGAAGATGTTGCTGCGGCTGACGTTGAAGAGGTTGCTGCCTGTGTTCTCCTCAAGGATTTTGATGGATTCCTTTCTCACACTGAGATCCTTCATCCATTTTGAGTCTATTTTCGTGTGGGGTGTAAGGAAATGATCCAATTTCATTTTTCTGCATGTGGCTGTCCAATTTTCCCAACACCATTTATTGAAGAGGCTATCTTTTTTCCATTGGACATTCTTTCCTGCTTTGTTGAAGATGAGTTGACCACAGAGTTGAGGGTCTATTTCTGGGCTCTCTATTCTGTTCCATTGATCTATGTGTCTGTTTTTGTGCCAGTACCATGCTGTCTTGATGATGACAGCTTTGTAATAGAGCTTGAAGTCCGGAATTGTGATGCCACCAACTTTGGCTTTCTTTTTCAATATTCCTTTGGCTATTCGAGGTCTTTTCTGGTTCCATATAAATTTTAGGATTATTTGTTCCATTTCTTTGAAAAAAATGGATGGTACTTTGATAGGAATTGCATTAAATGTGTAGATTGCTTTAGGTAGCATAGACATTTTCACAATATTTATTCTTCCAATCCAGGAGCATGGAACATTTTTCCATTTCTTTGTGTCTTCCTCAATTTCTTTCATGAGTACTTTATAGTTTTCTGAGTATAGATTCTTAGTCTCTTTGGTTAGGTTTATTCCTAGGTATCTTATAGTTTTGGGTGCAATTGTAAATGGGATGGACTCCTTAATTTCTCTTTCTTCTGTCTTGTTGTTGGTGTAGAGAAATGCAACTGATTTCTGTGCATTGATTTTATATCCTGACACTTGACTGAATTCCTGTACAAGTTCTAGCAGTTTTGGAGTGGAGTCTTTTGGGTTTTCCACATATAGTATCATATCATCTGCAAAGAGTGATAGTTTGACTTCTTCTTTGCCGATTTGGATGCCTTTAATTTCCTTTTGTTGTCTGATTGCTGAGGCTAGGACTTCTAGTACTATGTTGAATAGCAGTGGTGATAACGGACATCCCTGCCGTGTTCCTGACCTTAGCGGAAAAGCTTTCAGTTTTTCTCCATTGAGAATGATATTTGCGGTGGGTTTTTCATAGATGGCTTTGATAATATTGAGGTATGTGCCCTCTATCCCTACACTTTGAAGAGTTTTGATCAGGAAGGGATGCTGTACTTTGTCAAATGCTTTTTCAGCATCTATGGAGAGTATCATATGGTTCTTGTTCTTTCTTTTATTAATGTGTTGTATCACATTGATTGATTTGCGGATGTTGAACCAACCTTGCAGCCCTGGAATAAATCCCACTTGGTCGGGGTGAATAACCCTTTTAATGTACTGTTGAATCCTATTGGCTAGTATTTTGGTGAGAATTTTTGCATCTGTGTTCATCAAGGATATTGGTCTGTAGTTCTCTTTTTTGATGGGATCCTTGTCTGGTTTTAGGAACAAGGTGATGCTGGCCTCATAGAATGAGTTTGGAAGTTTTCCTTCTATTTCTATTTTTTGAAACAGTTTCAGGAGAATAGGAATTAGTTCTTCTTTAAATGTTTGGTAGAATTCCCCCAGGAAGCCATCTGGCCCTGGGATTTGTTTGGAGATTTTTGATGACTGTTTCAATCTCCTTACTGGTTATGGGTCTGTTAAGGCTTTCTATTTCTTCCTGGTTCAGTTGTGGTAGTTTATATGTCTCTAGGAATGCATCCATTTCTTCCAGATTGTCAGATTTGTTGGCGTAGAGTTGCTCACAGTATGTTCTTATAATTGTCTGTATTTCTTTGGTGTTCGTTGTGATCTCTCCTCTTTCATTCATGATTTTATTTATTTGGGTCCTTTCTCTTTTGTTTTTGAGAAGTCTGACCAGGGGTTTCTCAATCTTATTAATTCTTTCAAAGAACCAGCTCCTAGTTTCGTTGATTTGTTCTATTGTTTTTTTGGTTTCTATTTCATTTTTTTCTGCTCTGATCTTTATGATTTCTCTTCTCCTGCTGGGTTTAGGGTTTCTTTCTTGTTCTTTCTCCAGCTCCTTTAGGTGTAGGGTTAGGTTGTGTACCTGAGACCTTTCTTGTTTCTTGAGAAAGGCTTGTACCGCTATATATTTTCCTCTCAGGACTGCCTTTGTTGTGTCCCACAGATTTTGAACCGTTGTGTTTTCATTATCATTTGTTTCCATAAATTTTTTCAATTCTACTTTAATTTCCTGGTTGACCCATTCATTCTTTAGAAGGATGCTGTTTAGTTTCCATGTATTTGGGTTCTTTCCAAATTTCCTCTTGTTATTGAGTTCTAGCTTTAGAGCATTGTGGTCTGAAAATATGCAGGGAACGATCCCAATCTTTTGATACTGGTTGAGACTTGATTTCGGACCAAGAATGTGGTCTATTCTGGAGAATGTTCCATGTGCACTAGAGAAGAATGTGTATTCTGTTGCTTTGGGATGAAATGTTCTGAATATATCTGTGATGTCCATCTGGTCCAGTGTGTCATTTAAGGCCTTGATTTCCTTGTTGATCTTTTGCTTGGATGATCTGTCCATTTCAGTGAGGGGAGTGTTAAAATCCCCTACTATTACTGTATTCTTGTCGATGTGTTTCTTTGATTTTGTTATTAATTGGTTTATATAGTTGGCTGCTCCCACGTTAGGGGCATAGATATTTAAAATTGTTAGATCTTCTTGTTGGACAGTTCCTTTGAGTATGATATAGTGTCCTTCCTCATCTCTTATTATAGTCTTTGGCTTAAAATCTAATTGATCTGATATAAGGATTGCCACTCCTGCTTTCTTCTGATGTCCATTAGCATGGTAAATTCTTTTCCACCCCCTCACTTTAAACCTGGAGGTGTCTTCAGGTTTAAGATGAGTTTCTTGTAGGCAACATATAGATGGGTTTTGTTTTTTGATCCACTCTGATACCCTGTGTCTTTTGATTGGGGCATTTAGCCCATTAACATTCAGGGTAAGTATTGAGAGATATGAATTTAGTGCCATTGTATTGCCTGTAAGGTGATTGTTATTGTATATTGTCTCTGTTTCTTTCTGATCTACTACTTTTAGGGTCTCTCTTTGCTTAGAGGACCCCTTTCAATATTTCCTGTAGAGCTGGTTTGGTATTTGCAAATTCTTTCACTTTTTGTTTGTCCTGGAAGCTTTTAATCTCTCCTTCTATTTTCAATGATAGCCTAGCTGGATATAGTATTCTTGGCTGCATGTTTTTCTCATTTAGTGCTCTGAATATATCATGCCAGCTCTTTCTGGCCTGCCAGGTCTCTGTAGATAAGTCTGCTGCCAATCGAATATTTTTACCATTGTATGTTACAGACTTCTTTTCCCAGGCTGCTTTCAGGATCTTTTCTTTGTCACTAAGACTTGTCAATTTTACTATTAGGTGACGGGGTGTGGACCTATTCTTACTGATTTTGAGGGGGGTTCTCTAAACCTCCTGGATTTTGATGCTTGTTCCCTTTGCCATATTGGGGAAATTCTCTCCAATAATTCTCTCCAATATACCTTCTGCTCCCCTCTCTGTTTCCTCTTCTTCTGGAATCTCAATTATTCTAATGTTGTTTTGTCTTATGGTGTCACTTATCTCTCGAATTCTCCCCTCGTGGTCCAGTAGCTGTTTGTCCCTCTTTTGCTCAGCTTCTTTATTCTCTGTCATTTGGTCTTCTATATCGCTAATTCTTTCTTCTGCCTCATTTATCCTAGCAGTGAGAGCCTCCATTTTTGATTGCACCTCATTAATAGCTTTTTTGATTTCAACTTGGTTAGATTTTAGTTCTTTTATTTCTCCAGAAAGGGCTTTTATATCTCCCGAGAGGGTTGCTTTAATATCTTCCATGCCTTTTTCAAGCCCGGCTAGAAGCTTGAGAATCGTCATTCTGAACTCTATATCTGACATATTACCAATGTCTGTATTGATTAGGTCCCTAGCCTTTGGTACTGCTTCTTGTTCTTTTTTTTTTGTTGTGAATTTTTCCGCCTTGTCATTTTGTCCAGATAAGAGTATATGAAGGAGCAAGTAAAATACTAAAAGGGTGGCAACAACCCCAGGAAAATATGCTTTAGCCAAATCAGAAGAGATCCCAAATCGTGAGGGGGGAGAAAGGGGATAAAAAGGGGTTCAGAAGAAAAAAAAGAAAAAAAAAGAAACAATTAAAAAATGAAAGCCGATAAAAAATATAAAAAGGAAAAAAATATATATATATTAGATAAACTAAAAAAACGTTAAAAAAAGAAAACGGTAAAAGTTTAAAAAGTTTAGCAGAAGAAGAGAAAAAAAATTGAAAAAGAGAAAAAAAAATTAAATTAACTGCAAGGCTAAAGAATCATGGGGAGAAAGCCATGAGTTCCATGCTTTGCTTTCTCCTCCTCTGGAATTCCGCTGCTCTCCTTGGTATTGAAACTGCACTCCTTGGTAGGTTAACTTGGTCCTGGCTGGGTTTCTCGTTGATCTTCTGGGGGAGGGGCCTGTTGTAGTGATTCTCAAGTGTCTTTGCCCCAGGCGGAGTTGCACCGCCCTTACCCCGGGCCAGGCTGAGTAATCCGCTCGGGTTTGCTGGGTTTGCTTTCGGGAGCTTTTGTTCCCTGAGCGCTTTCCTTAGAGTTCAGGAAGACGGGAATGAAGATGGCGGCCTCCCGGTCTCCGGCCTGGAGGAGCCGAGAGCCCGGGGCCCCACTCCTCAGTGCACCCTCAGAGAACAGCGCCCAATGACTCCCGTCACCCTGGCCTCCGGCCGCGCTCCGAGCTGACCGAGCCTGCAACCGGTTCAAGGTAACCCCGAGTTTAGAGTTTACTCCTCGGCTCTGTCTCTGTAGCCGGCTTCCCCGTTCTAATACCGGTAAGCTCTGCGACACTCGGACACCCCCGATCCTTCTGTGACCCTGTGGGACCTAAGGCCGCGCTCACCCCGCCTGGGCTTCACCCCAGTTAAGCCTCTGGAGCGATGTCCCTCAGCGGAACAGACTTTTAAAAGTCCTGATTTTGTGCTCCGTTGCTCCGCCGGGAGCCGGGAGCCGGCCCCTCCCCCCGCGGTCTATCTTCCAGTTGCTTTGGATTCACTTCTCCGCCAGTCCTACCTTTCAGATAGTGGTTGATTTTCTGTTTCTAGAATTGCTGTTCTTCTCTTCAATCTCCCGTTGGATTTGTAGGTGTTTGCAATCTTTAGATAAGCTATTTAGCTGATCTCCCGCTACCTGAAGTAGTCTCAGCCTGCTACTTCTCCGCCATCTTGACTCCTCCCTCAAATTAGTATTTTTAAAATTTCTGTTTCATATTATACTATGGTGACTATCAATAGATAGAACCCACATAATCAAAAGCTGTTTGGGATCCATAATTTATGTAACAAGATCGTCCTAAATACCACACTGTTTCAGAGCCACTGATACAGAGTTTACTATGTGCCAAACATAGCTCTAAGTAGTATATATATATCACAACACAGTGATATAATTCTCACAATCACCCCAATACAGAAGTACTATGTTCATCCTAATTTAACAGATGAGGAAATTGAAGGTCATCAGGAGTAAGGAACACACCCTAAATGAAATAGCTAAAAGCTATTAAGTAGCTGAGATAAGAGCCAAGCCTCAGCATCCTGGCTCAAGTCTAGATGAATATCGCCTCTTAGGATTCAAACTTCTCTACTGACACTGACATGGAAGGTAATCTCATCTAGTTGCAAGTTTAAATGCTCCAGCTCCAAGACTCTCACCCCAGACACTTAGTGCTATTCCCTATTCTACATATCTAACTGGAAGACTAAAAGTCATCTCAAATTTAGCCTTCCGCAAGCTGAACTGATTCCCTCTCCTCCTTATACATTTTCTTCCCTCAGATTTTCAATGCCAGTATGAGTGGATTGTTAAAGCTTCTCAGACCAAAGATCTGAAGGATCTCCTTCATACTTCACATCCATCTGTCAGAAAGCCCTACCAGCTCTGCCTTAGAAATACACCAGAATCCAATCACTTGCCACTATCCTGGTGCACACCATCTTCTTTTCCCTGGAATATGGTGATAGCCTCCGACTGGTTTTCTTTCACCTATACTGTATCTTTTCTCCATAGCAGCCAAAGTGATTTGATTTTTTTTTTTAATTAGAGCCAATCACGGTTTTGTTCGAAACAGCTTCCCGTGAAAATGAGAGTAAAATCCAAAGGTCTTACCTTAGCCTGCAAGGCCTTATATAATCTGGCACTGCGGTGTCTTTCTAATCTTATTTGCTATGATTATCCTTTCCAGAAACCCAACCTCCTTGCTCTAAAAACACATGAAATACAACCTACCTCTTTCCATGGTTTCCTTTGCCTGTCCCACCTCCCCCATACATCCAAGATCCATAAAGCCTATACCTTTCTTTCCAAAAACTCTCTTGTGAGAGAGACTTTCAATTACTACTTTATCACACCTATCATTTTTCAGCTCCTTTATTCTGTGTTATTTTTCTTCAATAGCAACTACTACGGCCTGACAAACTATAAATTTATCTATCTCTTCCAGGTCTATACCCCTTCTAAAAGGCAGACTCTGTATATTCAATACTTTCTTAGGTTCAGAGCTTTCTCTCCAACAATGTCTGGTGAGCTTTTACTAACTACTTATTAAGCATTCATCTAGTGATTAATCTAGGAAAAATGTTCAGGATAAAAAAAAAAGTTAATACTCATGACATAAAAAGTTATCTATAGAAGTCTGCAAGAAATACTACAATCCTAAAAGGAAAATATTCAAAATATGGAAGCAATAGGTAAATAACAAACAAAAAGAATACCAGATGAAAATATTTTTAAGTCCCACACAATGTATAATTTTTAAAAATTGAAATTTAAAGGTGATACTATTTTTGAGCTTCAAATAACAAATCTTTTTAAATATAATTTAAGTTGACCAATAAGGGAAGTATGAGCCAAACAGTGATGATTTAACTTGGCCCAACCTTTCATGAGACCAATTTAACTCTATGTTTATAATTTTATCCTCTAATCCAGTAACTCCTCTCCTAATAACATACACAAAAAAGAAAATCATAAATCAGGGCACCTGGGTGGCTCAATTAAGTGTTCGACTCTTGATTTTGGCTCAGGTCATGATCTCAAGGTCCTAGGACGGAGCCCTGTGTTGAGCTTTGCACTCAGTGGGGAGTCTGCTGGAGGAATTCTTGCTCTTGCTTCCTCTGTCCCTCCCCCACTTGCTCTCTAAATAAACAAATAAATAAATCTTTTTAAAAATCATAAATCAAGATATTCTGGAATAGCATGATTTTAAAATAGGAATGAAAATAAAAATAATAATCTAAATATACAAGACAGTTTCAAAACTTATGGCTCATTCCTATAATGGAATATTATGGAGTTACACCTGTAAAGAATTCATAACTATATGGGAAATGTTTAAGCTATGTTGGATAAATAAGAGCACACAAATTGGATGAATTTGACCACATTTAAAATATTCATTAAAAAGAAAATCATCAAATGCACATTGTTATTTAGTGGAAGTATTATGGATAATTTTACAATTTTTGGCATGAAAGACATTTACCTCCAAGGATCAGGGATTTCTTCAAAATTATGCCATAAATTGAAAGAATGATAGTAAAGGTGACCATTTTAAATCAGGGACAATTGGCATGGAAAAGCTACTTGATAGTGAGGCTTTAATAAACATTTAGTAACTTGAACCAACAATGATGCTGGAAAAGTATTTTGCCTATCATCTAGATAAAACACAGCACTAGTAAAACAAAGGTGTTTTACAGAAGAAATTTGAATAAATACATTGTAAATATGGAAAATACCTTCTTCAGTTAATATCAACTCTAAAAAAATGGGAATTTACATTTAATGATCCATATAAATATATAAATTTAAAACAGTTATCACATTTTACTTTAGAAATAAAAAATATCCCATAGAGCATTCTGGCAAGAACTAGTTTCTTCTTTTTCTTCTTTAAGGTGATTCGACAATGAATTTATCTGTGGACGCAAAAGTGAATGAATGACAGACATCCCTATTCTCCTCTCTACATTTATGTTTGCAATCATTCCCAAAATGTTTCTTCATTTTCCAAGAATAAAAAATATTATGCATTCTAGAAATAACAATTTATTAGGATTTTAACAAAACCCTTCCAGCTCTAGAAAATAAATTAGTCACCAATGGACTAAGCCTAACCCTGCCAAATGTCAGCCTAAAATAAAATTGTGAAGTTGAATTATTAAACCCTTTACAAGTTTTCCTTCAGAGATAATATAACCACAACTACAAAAATCACACTGTAACCACTGCTAAAATGTCCAATATGTGTAATAACATACAGTATAAATCTTGTTTGTTCTAACAGAACTTAAGGAACTTTTTCAAAAATCACATTTAGCAGTAGAATATGGATATGTCCCAATTTTCCAATAATTATTATTCTGATTAGTGTATCTATGAATCAGATTCTCTTCCTGCCCTGCCACCAATTACTAATTATTTTCTGCTCACAGCTAACCAGGCTAGACGAGAATAAAATATTCCAACCAATTCCACTCTGGGAGTATCCCGTTCTTTTAAATTAGTGCCCTAGTGACTGGGAGTTGCCTGTTTATTTTTTCCCATTTATTACTAAGAAATTAGATAAAATGTGTTTCTTCGGGAATGGGCTTGGGGTAAGAAAAAAGCAAGAGGAGCTGCTTTTTGTTTTTTTAATCTCCTGCTTAATGGTAGCTCAAACACTACTCTCTGAAAATAAACCAATAATCATTTCTGAGAAAGTTAATATTTATGGCAAATCTCTGCTATGTATGAGATGAAAAAAAAGTGTTTTTTTTCTCTTGATTTTCTTATAGACACAAAGAGTCCTCTACAGACCACAAAAGCAACAGCTTACATCTAAGAATTGCATACAAAATGCTGTCACTCCACCAAACAAATAGTAACATATTTAATAATCTCTAACAACAAAAAAAAAAAAAAAGAAGAAAAGGGGGGTGGGAGATGTTCCCCACATGTTAGAGTTCTAATTCAAAATGGTTAAAGAATTTAAATAAAATACTTAAAAAATTCAACCCTGAATAAAACAGTAACTAATATTTGGTATCTCCTCTAAGTAAATAATTATAGTAAAATTTTGCCTTCAATCCCCAAGTAGTAAAAAGAGCACATATGGTAAGGTCAACCCAATTTTAAATCTGGGAAATATAATTTACTAACTGTGTACCTAGGACAAGCAATTTACTACCTCTATCACCTTTTTTAACTGTAAAATGTGATAATGCCAATCACACTACCTTATGGTAGAAATTCGGTGAAAGAAAGAATGTCAAGTGGTTAGTGTAGTACTTGGTATATGGCAGACAATCAAACCGTGAAGAGGCCCCTTTATGGAAACTGGGTTATAGTCAGAACATATGGAGAAAGTCACACTGTCAAAGTTATTCTTCACAATTCCCTGGAAAGGGACACACAGACACCCAACATATTTCATCTTTTCTCTTTTTCTATAGCTAACTTCTATATCATTCTATCACTCTATCTCTGGCTAATCATCGGATGGGCTAAATGATTTGCATTAAGGGGTCATGTTGTATGACAGTAAATTTTTAAACATTAGAATCACACGTGTTACAGTAAAATACTAAGAGCATAAGAGAAACACGTGGAATTGCCTGATCAAGGGTACAGCACAGCTATTTCACATTTCCAAGGCTTGTGTTAATTATGTTTGTCTATGTAGAGAGGGGGGTTGTTATAACCGTGTCCTTGCTTGCTTTAGGGCCCATTTTTTTTTCTTCTGCCAGTACATAGAGTTAAATTTCCTATAAGCTAACTACATATGATGTACTCCACTAATTTCCTTACCTTATTACACAAACCAGAAAACACTTTGTTAAGTGAAAAAATAAAATAGAATAAATGCATACTAAGAAGCAAATATAGGTGACAAAAATTTATGCACCAGAATTAATTTGCCTTACATAAAGGAAAATGTCTGCAAAGTCAAATCCAGAAACCACCTCCCCTTCTACAAGCTTTCTACTAAGACTAGTTATCTGGTTTCTAAGCCTTTAGCAGATTCGAAAGGGCAAGGGTAAGAGAATAGTATATGCAGAAACAAGGAAAAAATAAAAATAGATTTTAAGTCAATTGATCTCTTTAGTGAAAAAGGAATTATTTGTTAGTAATACCAAAAAAAAAAAAAAAAAAAAAAAAAAAGATGAGCTCATATTAGGTGCTTTAAAAAAAAGTGCTTTAAATAAAATTTGTTTTTCTCTTGAAAAACCATTCTTTTAAATTGTTTGAGGTAATTGATCTAGGAAAATAACAACAGAAATAATGGACTCCCACACTGGATATGGAAAAGTGACTATCTGATACAGAAGAAAACTTCCCTACTACCTTCAACACCTTACATTCCTTAAGCTGTTAGAATTCTGACAAAGTAAAACTAGGAAACACTTTTCCCCAATATGGTAGGACTGACTAAAAGACACACACACACACACACACACACATACATTCTGACAGAAGTCATTTCAACTCCAAATAAAGGACAAACACAGAAGTCCATCTTAAAAGTAAGTATAGAAACAAACCAATATAAATCACCAAGTATATTTTTTAAATAGTAATAACTAAGTAATTATACAAAAGGTCTTCTACAGAAATGTTACCAACAAACAAACAAACAAACAAACAAAAACCAGGAAAAGATTTTGGAAAATTCGTAAGTCACATTTGCATTAAAATTTAAAAAGGCAAATAAACAAGTAAAACTAGACAAAATAGTTATAAAGTCTATATAGTCTGAGGTAAGAAAAAGCAATATAAAAATGATCCCAATGATTCCTAAATTTAAAGCTGCAACCAAGGCAGTAGAGAATAGATTCTAAAATGCAAGTAGTAAAATACAAGATTCCCTGAAAAAGTCTCAGAAATACAGAGTTAAAAGTAAAAAGCAAATGAGACATTGATAGAGCCACTCGTTCCCAAACAGAGCTAACTGCAATATTCACAGCTGCCATATACATGAATTCGCCTACTAAAATATATTTGTAACCCCAAAATCAATACTCTAGGCACTTTATAGCAATCACCTGTGGAACACACAGAATGATAAGTTTGAGGTGCCCACCAGATACATCCCAGGTAAGGTCGAACAAGGTGATGCTCTCTACCTTCTTGTTTCAGCTCTCATTCCACTGATGTCTTTTTCATAGTCTATTCACTGTCATATGTTTTGCATTCGTGCTTGCTATTGATTTCACTGTTTAAGATGGTCCCCAAGCAGAGTGCTAAAGTGTGATGAGGGCTAAGGGCAGGAAAGTTGTGATGTGACCTAGAGATGAAATACTCAGGTCAGCTGAGTTTTATTCAAGCATGAGTTACAGTGTTGTTGGTAGTGAGGTCAATGTTAGCAAATTACCAACATATATTAAAATAAGATGATTTAAAAAGAAATACACATAAGACAAGGTTAAATACTGATAGTCGCTAAAACTGTTGTGACCAGAAGCCCTCACGAACCTTAAACCTAACCCTGTAATTTCTAAGAGCAATGGTTTTCAGTATTAGCCGATGCAGTGTTTGCAGTGATTTTATGGAACATAACTTACAGGAACAATGGGAATCAACTGCATATTAGAATGAGAATTACAGGAGGGAGAAAAAGATAATATGATGAAATTTGGGAACTTTCCAGAACTGAAAAAACTCTGCTTAAAAGGGACCATCCTTTGACGGATGGGATGGACCATCAAAGGATGGTCCCTTTCAAATATTAAACAAAAAATAAAAACAAAAAGGAAAACAAGTCTGACAATATAAAATCTTTAAATTATGTGCTTTTGCAGTCAGAGCCTCACTTATTTATATCTGCCAGGACCCATGCTCTTTTGGTGGTGCCTTTCCATGCTGGCTCTGGACATGGTCATCAGATCCATGCGGGTCAATAAGTTGTTAGCAAATATGATGCAAGCAGAAGTCCCCAAAGTGCTTGCTCTTTGGAGCTTGCCCTCATGGTGTTCTTGGAACCCTTCCCAGCCACTACAAGAACACATCTGAAGTAGCCTACTAGATAATGAGAGACATGTGTCCTATTCACCTGTCACCCTTGCCGATAGCCGTCAACCAACACACACGTAAATGAGACTAGATGTGTTTGCCCCACAGTGCTATCACCGGACTGCAAATACATGAGCAAGCCTGCTGAAAGCAGCTGAAGCTGGCCTACGTCAGCAGAACCAGCTGATCCATAAATGCATGAAGGATAATAAAGTTTTCCATCTGAATCTACTGAGTTTTGAGGTGACTTGTTATTTAGCAATACCAAATGGATACACATACAAATAAAATTAAATAACAAGTTAAGCTGGCAGAATAAATTATGGCATATTGCCTTCCTCTCTCGATATCTAATGAGATTTATTTTCAAGTAGTATAATTTAGTGCAGAAAATTAGCAGAACAGAAATTCCGGAGGGCTACAGGATAAGTGCATCATGGCACTGCTCACACCCCTACTCACCCTAAGTCCCACTAGTGAATTTCTGAGAATTCTCACTAATATTCTCAAGAGAAACAAACTGAAGTGCTATCTGCAATGTCTCGGGTAGATTATGGATTGGCCAGAACCACCTTTAATTTCCTAATCGAATAACCCAAGAAAAGATAACTTATTTAAAGTGAGGTGGCCACTTACAGGAGGGACAGTTAAATCATATTGTTTCCCTTAGTCTTTGGTTCCATACTAAGGTACAGAGCGTCCTGCCAGATCTGAAAAAACATCTGACTAAAAATTCTCTCTTTTTCGGGCTTCTAGCAACCATTCTGGAAGAACTTACATTAATAATCCATGAGCTCCCATCTAAGAGAATGTTTATAAGCACTGGAGTCTCCTAATTCCTAAGCCAAACTCAGCATCATCAAGGCCACAAAAGGGGTGGAGCATGGGGAGAGGAAATGGAGTTAGGGCTGGATTCTGAGCCTCTAGCTTTCCAACGTCTCAGAAAGCCTTTTCCAGCAGTCACTATTCCTTTTTCTTCTGAATGGAGAGTACATGGCTGCTAGATGTGTAAATAAAAATAGTGTCTTCAAAACTACCCACTACAGTGAGGAAACGATCCAAAGCTCAAAGGTAGTAAATCCAGAGGGGGGGAAAAAAAAACCCAGGTACACCGACCCTGACAGAAAATATTCAACAAAATCTGTGAAGAATTCAGAATCCAACTTCTAATAAATCTAAATACTGCCTCAACTGAACACTCTTGGACTCCTGTGACAGAAACGTGAGGCCTCAAATTGAACCTCACGGAAGAATGGAAGCTGATCTCATAAAGTGAGAAAATGTGTTATCCACAAATATTTAATCACAGCCAATAAAACTTCTATACAAATGGGTACCTGGGTGGCTCAGTTGGTTAAGCGTCTGCCTTCCGCTCAGATCCTGATTCTCAGGGTCCTGGGACTGAGCCCCTCGTCTGGCTCCCCCTCCACCCCCGTGTCTGGCTCCCCACTCAGCAGGGAACCTGCTTCTCCCTCTGCACCTCCCCCCATGCTTGTGATCTCGCTCAAATAAATAAATAAATAAATCTTTTTTTTTTTAATCTGGACAAAGCTACTCAGGCACAAGCATCACAAAACAAAAAACAAAAACAAAAAGCACAGCAAGGATGCCAAACATCCCTCCCTCCATCACATACATATATACAAAGAATAAAAAAGAGCAAAGTCTGTGAAATGACGTTGATAAGGACTTTTTCTGTTAACTCAAAATGTCAATTAAGTCTCAAAACATCATACACTGTGTCCTCTCACTCCCAGAGTTTACCAAACATTGGCACAATTAGCCCTTACCAACTTCATATACCTATGCCACTGCCACCACCACCAGTCTATGTAAGGAAAGGAATAAGGAAAGAATAGGAGTCTTTGCTCTTATGGAAAGGGCACTCTCACTGGAGAAAAGCTTCTCCTTCCCCTCTCCTAGAAGTGTGTGTATTTACTAGTGTCTGAATTCAAGTTGGGAGAAAGAGTGGCCTACAAGAGAATCACTCCCCAGGAGCACTATCTGAAGAAAGGGGGACTGGCACCTTGGTCTTTCCCCATCCTTGCCAAGTTGTAAAATATGCAGACACACATTCATCCCACCATTGGCACAAAGCCAAGCACAGTGAGGGAGCTGTTGGGAGACCCTGACATGAATCTCCGGGCTCCTCTAGAGTCTGTGAGCACATATGAAGTAAACAACTGGTACCCATCTTTGATGTGGAGGCTTCTGAAGGCATGAGACCCTCTAAAAGAGAGCTCGTGTCAACAAGACTGAAGACGGCTGTTGTATAATGGTTTTGGGAAAAGAAAATGGAGTCAACCTCTCATGCAGTCTTTGGAGAACCTCCTGATTCTCTAGACATGCTTAAGCAGCTACTAAACTAAGTGAGCAATGAGACCATCTAGATTGGTAGTCTAGGCACCCTAGACTACTGAGAACGCCAGTAGTATCGGCAAGCTTTGTGGCCCGGGGTAAATCTCAGCACTGCGCAAGGAAATCCATGCATGATCTGCGTGGGAACCAAGAAATTAGTGGGGGCTGCCACCAGCCAACCAGAGAGAGCCAATCAGAGGAAGAACAGGCATGCCTCACAGCACAGCAAAGTACTCATTCCTCTACCTCTTCTCAGTTCACTATGAGGAGCTACAGCCTAGAAAAGTCAGAGGTAAATGGACATCAAACTGGATGGTCTATTTTATACTAAACAAACATTAATACTTCCAATCTTTGCTTCCACAAATGCTATATTTAATAGAATGAACATTTGGTTCTATTTTTACCTCCCATATAGCTTACTAAATAAGTGTATCAGGGCAAGCATAATTGCACAAAACAGTGAACTGCCTCCCAGCTCAGGATGAAGAACTGTGGCACACAAAGTAATCCTTCCAAAAATAGACTATTTTTTATGACTATCACTCCCATTATGTCCTAGGCTGCAAAACAAGGGGAAAAATTGTATTTTAAGATCTGTGGCATTTCCACAGTGTTTTAAAAATGATTTTCCAAAAGGGATTATGGCAAAAACTATAACACCATCACCATTTTCATAGAATACAATACTTTCCCTTCTCTTTTGTCCTGTAATTTTAGCCCAGCCTGACTTTTTTTCCTCACATGAACCTCTGTCAGGAGGATACTATGTTGGCTGCAAATAACTGGCCCCCAGCATTCATCCTGAAGATTATGGACAACTCGGAAACCGCAAGCATGGAGTTAAGATAGTATTTAAACACACCTTTGGGGTTAGACAGTAGTATGTAGCCTGCAGTTCATCAGTTTTTATATGGCCAAGGTGAAATAAATAGAAGAAATCTACAAATGACTTTTCTTGCCTCGGAATATTTTCTGATCTTTTTAATAAATTTAAAAACCACCAGATCACAGATGTCTTGACTTGGATACTAAACCGAAAACACAAAAATAAAATCTAATCTGGGAACATAAACTTTTTTTGCCGAAATAAAATTAAAAAAAAAAATCAAAAGGGATAGGCTAAAATCAATTTTATGATCTTCACTACTGATGACTAATATTCTCCTGTCAAGACTTTCTCCCATGACTAAGTTGTTGTTGTTGTTTTTTAAAAAGGGCAAAACTTTGAAGTACAAATGGTAGTAACTGAACACCGATAACCCGTTAGATTGTAATGAGCTCCAAGGAGCAATAACCCCAGCTGTCTTCTTCACCAGTTCAGCTGCTATAACACCTAGCAGTGTTCCCACCAAGGCACACGATTAAATCGTTTTAGCAGCTACCTCAGTGACAGGCAAAATGTTCTTAATGTCAGATAATTTCTACTTTCTCTATAAACTCTTGTCATTTGGTTGACAATTACTGATGCGACTCCTGTACAATTAAAAAGTGCCCAGTCTATGTAGACTCGATGATAGAAAATAAAACATAACACATGTAGATATATGCAACAGGGTTGATAACATGTGGAAAAACAGTTTAGCTTATGGACTATAACTTCAGTTTTAGATCTTGTGTGTCCACATTTCTGCCGGGGATGCAAAAGAAAGAATTTAGTGGGAACGAAACAAACGCCACAATACTATAAACAAGTACTCCCAAATGAATAAAATGAAAGAAAGTCAACCAAAGGACAGAGACTTTAAAATCCAATCCAAACACCTTGCTTTAGAAATACTTTCATAAAAATTATTGGCCCTTGAAGTCCAACATTGAACTGAATCACTATTTATATAACAGGGAACTGATTCACATTTTAATTTGCTTTCTTCAGTATTATTTCAGGAAGACTTCTTTATTTTCCATTCAATATCATATTTAGAGTCCAGGTATAAAAAATGCATGTCTATTTTCGAAAAAGACCAGTTTTATGAGGTTAATGGAAAGTGAATGGACTAGTTTGTTTTTTTTTTTTTCCCAACACCAACATTTCTCATTTCTTTTCCAATGTCTGAAGCTTATCGTTTTCTACCTTCAAGCCATCAACTGAAGGAAGATTTCTTTTAAGCATCTAATTTCAATAAAATTATCTTAGAGCTGGGTAGTCTTTTAAAAAGGCAAACAAAGAATATATTTCCTTATGGAATTCAACAAGTAGAATTCCACTACCTCATTTATAAAAGAAGGTTAATTTTAAAAAATGACATCTGTTTACTTCATATCTAATACCTTCAAAAATACAATAAAAGTACATTTTCTTCATCATTAGCATGTAGAAGATGTGATGTCTCTCCATAAATGAACACCAGAACATCAATATGGGTAGAGAAAAAAGTTTCAGCCTCCTATTATACCTTTTACTCACTACAACATACTGCCTGAAGCACAAGCTCTTCATCCAAATTCTAAGGCCTTATTTCTGAAAATTCTATTCAACTCGTACACACCTTCTACTAAGGAAATAGTAAGCTTTTCTTTAGAAATTATATCGTTCTTTCTGTTTAGTAAAAGTAAATAAAACTTGCAGCCAAATCTTAATAAATGTTTAGAAGCAAGTATGCATGTCCTGAGTTTTCTCTTGGTCTTAACATTCCGTTTTATCTGCATATTCCCTAGCCCTTATTTTTAATTTATACTTTTCTCTTTAATGTTTAAAATTTAAACAAAATACTCAAAAATTTTGTGGAAACAAGGAAATGTAAAAACTACAGTGAAAGACTTTTGCTTGCAGGAAACCTAACAACCAGAACTACAAATAGCAGAAATGGAAAGCTGAGTTGAAATGTAGTCCAGCGATCTTTCTCTAGATATGATGTAAGGCAGATGGGAACATCTATAAGACTCATTTTTCCTCTATTCTTTGAAAGGTTAATAACAGCAATTCAAACATCAATTAAGTCTGTGATGGCTTTGAAAGACATAGAAATTTAAAAGGAAAATTACAGTGATCTAATTAGGAGCATGTCTCTATATCATTAAGGATACATGATACAAGGGCATTCTCTGAATTCTACATATAATAAAATCTGTTTCACTGATCAGCTCTCATTTCTTAAAAGCAAAACAAAACAAAACAAAACAAACTAGTTTGAAATTTTCTATAAAGAGAATGGAGATTTAAAATTGTTTTTAGAAAATGGCTTTTAAAATCATTAAAACATTAAATCTGTTGAAAGTCTACAAAAGATGAAGTATAGAAGAAATATCCCAAATGGCCCATCAAGTTTAATCTTGCTTAAAAACTAATCCTACTTTGAGCACCTGGGTGGCTCAGGTCATGATCCACCCATGATCAGGGTCCTGGGAGGGAGCCAGCATCAGGCTCTCTGCTCAGCAGGGAGCCTGCTTCCCCCTCTCTCTCTCTGCTTGCCTCTCTGCCTACTTGTGATCTCTGTCAAATAAATAAAATCTTAAAAAAAAAAAAACAAAACTAATCCTACTTTGAGTCACAGTCATATCTCACAATTGCACAGGAATAGATGGACTTGTGTTTTACTTCTAAGCAGAATGTAATCACCATGCTTCAAATAGCACAGAATAAAAGAAAAAAAGAGAGAGATCCACTGGCAGGAAAAATATGACTGCCACAGAAATTTTTAGACAAAAGAAGCTGAAACAAAGAATATTCAGAGCCATGTCTGCATCCCCCATAGAGAAATAAAGAACGTTACTACTGCTGACCAGATTTCATTTGCAAAGAGCATACATACTATAAAATGACCATAGATACCCTGTCTTGCAGAATATAGAGTCTGTTATTTCTTATAATACTTCCTCCTGTGGCATCTTTAAACGGGATTTTTTATCTATAGAATTGCTAATGTAAAATTAAACATATTTTTATAAAAGTAGTTTTCCCTAAATAAATGTCAAAAGCATTAAGCTCTTTCCATCCCGTACCCGACCTCTATTTCTTAGGGGACCATTTCCTCCTCCATTTCCCCCTCATTCATTCTGCTCCAGCCACACTAGTCTGGTTGTAAGTTCCCATGTAGAGCATTTTCTCTGACTTGTCTCTAGACCTACCGTCTTCTCCCTGTCTCCATCTTCAAGTTTCTGCTCAAAAGTCACCTCTTAAATGAAACCTTGATCACTGTATTTAAAATTGTGATCTACCTCTCCCCATCCCGACCCCCCTTTTATCCTACTCTTTTTTTTAGCATTTACTCACTTTCTATGTCATAATTAACTTATTTTTATGTTTATTAAATACTCTCTCTAATACAGTAAAATCTAAACTCCATGAGCAGTGATTCGCTACTGTTGTTTTTTTTCCCATTAATAGTTCTCGAGCATTCAAAACCATGCCTGGCTCATAGAATACACCCAATAAATATTTCGTGGATGGATAAACACATGAACAAACTTACTTCTCAACCATTTCAGGGGAGAAAGTACATCCAAACCCCACAGTAGATCAACTCTTCCTTACATAAGAAAATCACATGTTAAGGTACCTATTAATTTTGGTTTATAACCCAAGTTGCCATTGTTTTCCTTTTCCATTTGCACATAACCGATTATTTTTCTTTATTTTACTCTCCATTTATCTAATATCTTTTTGCAAACAATAAAATGAGTTTCAGAGCTGCTATCTTACAAGAGAAGCGACTAAATGCAATGGTCCGTTTCTTAGCAATGCAGGATAGTATGGACATTTATTCTCCTATTACATTATAACAATAGTACAATTCTCTCTCTGCTTTATCATGCTTCCAAATGATGTTCACTATTTGTACGTAAAATGACTACATTAGGCACTTGATATTATTATATTCTACACTAAACACAGAACTTAATGCCAAAGAAAGACAGACATCATCTTAAACCTCATGCTTCTTATAGTCTAGATGTCAACTTAAGATACTAAACAAGTAATAAAAATAACACGAATGACAACAAAACATGAATAAACATTTATACAGCGGTGTGTACCAGCACTGTTCTTAAACACTTCAGGTCATGAATTCATTTAATCCTCACAATAGCCCAAAGAGGAAGTATTATTATCACTCCTATTTTACAAGCAAGGAAAATGAGACTTTGCAAGATGTTTTGAAAGGCTGGTGATAATCCCAAGGAAAATAGAAAGTGACAGAAGGATTTTAAGACAGAGTCTGAAATGATCACAACTGAAGAATGATTCTGGGTTGGCATGGACTGAATTGGAACAAAGCAAAACTGCAGGTAATAATCCGAGTGAAAGATGGCTGCTCCCTAGGCTAGAGTAATGGCATTGATGAGGGAAACAGAACTAAAACTTTGAGAGATATTGAGGAAGAGAAATAAGGATTTAATGATTAAGTGCAAGTAGAGATTGTGTCCACCTCTGACAGACCCTTACTCTACCAATTTCATATCACATCACTGTTATTAATTTATTGTATAGTAAATGAAATAATATTTATGAAGCATACATTTTTAAAAAGTTTCACAAGGAAAGGTTATGATTTAGAGCCTAAAGCATTCTGCAAACTTGAAATCAAGCCATCCTAGACTCCATCCTCTTCCTGACTCCTAGCAGTTAAATTCTGTAAGTATTACTGCCTTAATATCTTTCAAAATCTGTCTTCCCCATCTTTATTCGCATTTCTCCACTTAAGATCTCCATCATATTTCTCTTGGATTACACCATCAGGGTCCAAAGAAGTCTACCTAACTCCATCTCATCTCTCTCAAACGCATACTTAACTGCAAGAAATGTCTTTCCAAAATGCAAGTACATTCAGTGTTACTACTAAAAACTTTTTGACAGCTTCCAACAACCTTTTCAGAATCAGCTACAAAAACACCTCCCTCTCATAGCCTATGCTGACATACCAAACCAAAAACCCTCTACTGAGACTCTAGGACTATTAATTTTTTACTACATGCCATTTTTTAACTGCAGTATTTCACAAATGTTGCTACCTCTGCAAGATCTCCCTGCCCCACGTGACTATGTGACAAAGACCTGCTTATCTTCCGAAACTAAGTTCTGATGACTCTTCCTCATTCGTGATCTTCCATACCTCCTACAGTATCTCCAATCTACACCTCATCAGATTATATGGCAACTGCTTACAATCTGACATGAAATTGTATGTTTCTATCTTCACTGTGGGACATAGTTTCTGAGGAAATATATGTATTCTAGTTTGTTGCACTGAATTTAGGCACAAAACTGATAGCCACTTTAGGTGCTCAAGAGCATTATTACCCTCCAGACTGAAAGCCAGGGTTAAGATTACAGGAAATCTGATTCTAGATAAGGAGTATATTACTATATATGAAACAAACAAAAGCTCTTATATTTTTTAGGAATGAGTTAACAGTAAATGTCCATGAGCTATAAGAGGAAAACTATAAACCTATATAAAACTCAGTTGAGGGATATTTGAGGAGTCTGGAATAAATGAGAAAACATACCTAGTAAGTAGAAAGACTAAGTAAGAGGAAGATGTCTGTATATAAATAAATAGAAGAATTTAACAAAATTTCCATCAAAATCCCAACAGGGTTTTCTTTTTAAATGCAATTTGTTTCATTATTTTAAAGTTTAACTGGGAGATTAATATACAAGATTAGCCAAGAAAAGTAAGTACAGCCCTGGTAAATCTAAGTGTTCAACAAAACAACAGTAATCACAGCGAGGCAGATAGTACTACTATGGGAACAGACACGTATCAACAGAAATGAAAATAAAGTCTAGAATATATCTAAGTATATATGGAAATTAACTGTATGGCAAAGATACACTCGAAAATAAGGAAGGGAGAGAAGGTTTATTTGAAAAATACTGTCAGGGCAACAAGCTGGGCATTTGGGGAAAGTCATAATTGGACCCTACCTCATCTTATCAATAGAAAGTCGAGATGGATCAAAAGTAAAATGTAAAATTAAATGACAAGGACTGAAAGAAAACAAGACTGAATATTTTCTAACCCAAAATTCATACATAATAAGCAGCTACTTTTTAAATTTGCTGTAGTAGAAGATACCATCAAAATGAAAAATAAATATATCAGAAAAACATCTGTGTAAATAACCCTCACACATAAAGGTTCCTATAAATCATTAAGAATAAGATAAACAGAACTTTTTTTGATGGACAGAGGAAACATAGGGGAAACTCAAGAATGAAGTGAAAATGATAAATAGCCATATGGAAAAAAAAGCACATATACTAATAAAATAAAAATTAAAAGAGAAAGATATATTTTACTTCTCTAACAAGTATTAAAAATAGTGATAAAACCTAGCATAGGCAAGGATGTGGTAAAACAGGCACTCTCATTTACTTCTTGGTGAAGGTGTAAATTTATAAAATATCCTAGAGAACAAATGGATAGTCTTAAAGTTGTTATCTGTAAGGTGTGAAATTATAGTAACTTTCACTAGGTTACAGTTTCTAAAATACCTGAAATTTTTACTAGACTATGTTGTCAGAAAAATTATGCACTTTAAGAAAAAGAGCAAAAGAAAATGTATAAACAGATGAAATAAGGAAAGCAGAACCCATATATTTACATGCATACAAAATACATACATACTAAAAAAAAAAAAGATAGAAAGAAAAGCAACTGCCTAGGAAGCATATTACATGGGAAAAGAAACTATAACAAAATGAAAGAGACTTCCAAAAGCAAGTGGGGGAACAACTTAGAAATGGTAGAGGGAAAAAGTCCAATGAAACTGAAAGCAAAAGAGGGGTCAAAGATTTTTAAAATGTGTGAGGTCCTTGGTAAATTCTTAAAGTAGAAGTAGGATTGGAGCTGTTGCCACATCCATAAATTCCTGTGCAGTAAAGAGCAGGTTAGTGTTTGCCATGAAGGCTGCCTTTTTCAGATTCAGCAGGTTTCGTGCTGCTCTGTGACTTCAGACACTGCTCTAACTTGTGGAACTCCCTGGCAGCTAGTCTGTAATTTTAGAAGCAGATGGAGTAAGTAGCATATTTACCTCTACTTTTCATTATTAAAATGTTCTCTACTCTGTATCCACAGCTGAAACCAAATTTAATGGTTTCTTATGAGATGTTATTTAATAGGATACAAGGATAATACAGGTATTAGCTGGAAAGAAAATATATATTGCTCCTAATACTTTTATCACAAAAATCTCCTTCAAAAACCATAAATTCCTTTAGAAGCTTTATAGTATAAACTAAAACATACTTTACTTTTATCTTCTTAAAACTGAATTCAAATAAATTTTAGCATAGAGATGGATCACAACAGTAAGTATTAAATGGATGATGAAATAATACATTATAGCTTTAAATATAAAACACCTATACTTTATGTCTTAGTCTGCTCAGGCTCCCATTGTGAAGTAACAGACTGGTGTCTTAAACAACAGAAATGTACTTTCTCACAGTTCTGGAGGCTAGAAATCCAAAATCGGTGCCAGTAGGGTCAGTTTTCAGTGAGAGCTCTCTTTCTGGTTTACAGAGAAGTCTGTCTTCTAGCTGTGTCCTCACAGGGCAGGGAGAAGAGTGACCAAGCTCTCTGGTGTCTCTTCTTATGAGAACACCAATCCCCTCATGAGGGCCTCACCCTCATGAACTCATTGCAACCTAATTACCTCCCAAAGGCTCCATCTATAAATACCATCACATTAGGGGTGAGAGCTTCAACATGTGAATTTGGGTGTGCAGGGGTGGAACACCAGAGGCGAGAGACTGAACCCATAGCACCCACAAGCCACACGTTTCAGTCAACTCATCAACCAACCAACATATTTTTGTGTGTCAGGCACTATTCTACGAGCTGATAATGTAATGACTGAATATGAGAAAATGTCTCCCTCCAAGAACTTACATTATGAGAGAAAACAATAAATACAATTTGAACAATAAACACATAAACAATATTCTGCTAACTCCTCTGAGGAAAGTAAACCAGAAGGGAGAAGAGGGAAAGGAAGAACTATTTCAGCCAGAGAAGTCAGAAAAAAGCTGTCTCGGAGACTAGCCTTTCAGGTGAGAGCCAAAGCATGAAGATGAAGTAGCAATGAAAAACCTAAACCAATCACAAAGGCCCAAAGAGCATTTATTCTATATAATCATCTTTCCAGTTTTAGATTTAGGCCACTACTCTGTATTGTGAAGAAGTCTGAAATCATAAATTCCTTGCCTATTCCCTTCAAAATCACAGTATCTTTCTTCCCTCAGATAGAATACATAAAAGCACTCAGCAAGTAAATAGGAAGGGACAGTAGAGCTTGTCAAAGAACTCTTATTTATTAATACATAGCAAATATTCCTTAAGTCACCTCTCTCCTCGTTTAATGTTCCTGCCTGAGAAAAGTCCTAAACTGAAAATCCATTAAACAAATAATAGAAAACACAGACCCGGGAGCCACCTAAGCCTATCCAAAAATTTCTCAGATTTTTAAGCTTTGGGCGTGTCTTCTCCTTCAACATTCATTTTTGGCTACTATTAAGTATAGTAGCCTTTACTTCTTTACTTTATATTCAACTGTCTGGTTGAGAGACAAAGGCTCCATGACTTACCTATCAAACAAAATACACGGGATTTCAGATAAATTTGCTTCAAACCAGTCTTTTCATTTATTGCTGAGGTTTGTGGCTTTGTTCTAGAATGGTTGAGGTCAGAGTTTGACCTCAGATAAGTACGGAAATACAGTAAATACATACCTTGAGATTGTAAACTAGAGTATTCACAAATAACAGGTTTGCCTCACCACTAGATGAGAATGAGGCGTAGCCACATTATAAGTCCATGTTTTCCTATTTTTTTGGCAATACCATTATGCGTGCACGCGCACACACACACACACACACACACACACAAAATCTACCACTAAGCTCTTCTCAAAAACATTAGTGGGTATTAAAAAAACTGTCCGCAATCTAAGAATATTCTTTGGATGATTGATTTACAATTTAGTAAAGAAGATAAAACACACCCCAGAAGTGATAAACGTGCTTACAAACATCCTAAGAGCATATGGAGTAAATTAAAGACCAAATTCAATGTTACAGAATAAATATCATAATGCCAATTCTCTAGCATTTCTGAAATGTATTCATATATCACTTGCATCAGCACAGACCTCAAGCAGCATGTACTATTTAACTTTTTAAGAAATTATACCTAGGAAATTAGCATCCAGCCTTGAATCACTCACAATTAAAAATAGGTAAAAATTTTAAGACCAACTAAATATACAGAATGCTTGCTGAAGAGATGCTATGGAGAATCATACTGAGAATTTAGGTACCTAAATTTCAGATGGACTCTCAATCCATTTTTTGGTATTAACTTTTTTTTCAGTAGGAACTCTCTTTAATGAGGCTTATGCATTTAAATTGAGGAATTATTTTTAAATTTAATAATAGGAGAAAACCCTTCACTTCCCTATTTACAAAATCACTGCAGTTTAGTTTAAACTAACTGAAACAGTTTACATGTTTTACTACTTTTTAAATATTTTATATTTCTAACTAAACTACTTACAAATTCTAAATATGAAAAGTATTTGGAACACAAAAGCCCATTTACGTACCAAATCAAGTCTACAATGTCTACTTCGTTATACTTTAACATCTCCAAAATTAGGCTGTCTTGAAATACACATTTAATGTTATCTTCTCTGTCCCCTCAAAGTCTATTATTAAACTGATGGTGTGTTTTAAAAATAACTACGTATTTGAAGAGGTACTGCAAACACTTTAAATTTCTATCATTGTAAGAGAGAGGAAAATCATTCTCACAATGGTCAATCAGCCTGTAGAACAGAAGATGGTATTCTTCTAATGACTTTAAAATTATTCAATTTAGTTTTGACAAATAAAAAGAACATTTGATTTTCTGAATTATTAAAACAGGAATGAGAAAAATTACATAATACCTTCAAGATATGAACAAGCATTAAATTTCAAAAACTTATACCTATACTATCTTTCAAAATTGTCCCCAACCTTAGCATTTTTTAAGACTAAAAGCTCAATTTTCTTATTACATGGTTATTTAGTAACAAATAATCCAATTTTTAAAGTATACATTTTCCCCATTAATTATAAAAGTACTAAAGAAATTGTATTTATTTCTTTTTCAAACTGCCTATTTTGATGATAAAATTGAGGGGGGAGCTTTTTAAAATGTTCTTAATTTTTTCATTATTTAAACTGTATTCAATAAGCTAGAGTTTTTAATAAACAAGAGCTTAAGCTTTTTTTAATTTTGAAAAAAATGTAATTTTTATTTTTAAAAAATAATCCTCATTCAAAAAAAAAAAGTTGCTAACCACCTAAGTTAGGGAAAGATTGCTAACTGCTAAAGTAGAGAACAGAGATTGTGAATGAAGAAAAATAGTATAAAGCGAAGTTTATTCTCAAGATAATTAATATTTTAGGGAGGTGGGAGGTAATGACTGAAAATCCTTATTAGGAATATCGATCATGATGTTGTGGTTCTATATCTACAGATATAGGTAAAAAGGTACAAAAACAAGTTACATGTTGGAAAGCAATGAATCAAGTGAGTAGTAGTAGCTCCATAGATATGCTTGCAAATATCCTCTTCCTCAAATTACTTTTTTCTAAAGTTATTCATCTACACTTAAAAAATGGAATAAAGCATGAGAAAGTTAGTGACTCTTGGGAAAATGTGATACAATTTCCATAAAATTGTATGTCAGTACAATTATATTTCAGTAAAACTGACATTCTATAAAATTAAAATCAAAAACAAAGAATAAAAGCAGTAGTTTTCCCAAGCAGGTTTTTTTTTTTTTTTTCTAGACATTGTCTTCTTCATTTCAACAATTCTCACAGGCATCTACAAGAACCAAACAGCAGTATACAAAACCAAAATATGGTCTTTTCCCTCAAATTTTATTAAGCACAACTGCAAACTACTCCTAATTCCATATGACATAATATCCTTAGGAAAAGCATACATGTAACCCTAACTATCACAGATAATTCCCTTTAATAATAATTAGTAGTGAGTGGATAGTGGGTATATGGTAGTAGTGGTGGTAGAGTTTTCAGACCTCTCAAAAGTCCCCTCACAAAAACACAGAGCACCTAAAAAAATTGAACCAAAAACTCAAAGTCAATAGCTATCACAAAAATAGGTGTCACAATTGGGGTGCCCGGGTGGCTCGGTTAGTTAAGCATCTGCCTTCGGCTCGGGTCCTGATCCCAGCGTCCTGGGATCGAGCCCTGCATTGGGCTCCCTGCTTAGCGGGGAGCCTGCTTCTCCGTCTCTCTCTGCCTGTCTCTCTGCCTACTTGTGATCTCTCTCTCTCTCTGTGTCAAATAAATAAATAAATAAATCTTTAAAAAAAAAAAAAAAAAAGGTGTCACAGTGTTTCTATGAATGCCCAAATGGGAGCAAGTAAAGACAAACTGTGAATCGTCCTAAGATATGCATGGCAACAGATTCTGTGCAAGAAGAAAGATGAGAGCAACAGGGTATCACGCAGACCTGGGAACTCCACAACAGCTAACAGATTCTAACCAGAGATCAGCAGCCCAACAGGAGGCCAGCAGCTGAAACTGAAGGGCCTATACATTCTAATAGGGATGTTGTACAAGTGGTCCTCAGTAAGGTTTCAATGGCCCAGGATACAGCAGGTCTGATAAACTCTACATACTTTGAAGAGAGAGCTCCAGACTGAGGAGAATTAGCTGAGAAGAGAATCCAAACCAACCAAAGAGAGAAGAAAAAGAGGGTTTTGAGATAGAAGTGGAAGATGGAACAGAGTCAGAAAAATCTATAAATGTGGCAACAATTTTTTAATCTGACAAAAACATGAGAGCACTATAGAATCATGAGGGAATAAAACTATCTTCAATCACTCCTCTCTTTTAAAAGGCCAAGGAAATTAATGCCATATAAAAACAAATAACAAAAAAGTACCAAAGTCAAATCCCATAGACTACTATATATGTAAAAGGAACAGAATCACAGCCCTACAGAAAATAAAAGCACAGCAAAAATACACACTAAAAAAGAAATTTAAAACTCTACACTTATATTTCAAAGTGAACTAAAAGATATTATGAAAGTGATAAACTAAGGAGCAACATAAATCATACTACAGAAAGACTCAAATGATAGGAAATTTTTCAGAAAAGAATTATGACAGAATGAATCATTTTGGAAATGATGACTGAACTAAAAAGAACATAAGATCAAATAAGCTAAATTGAAAATACCTTAAGAGAAATAAAATAAAAGGGGAAACATGTTTTAGATCAGAAAGAAATGAAGAAAGCAATGAAAAGGATTCAACACTAAAGGCTAACATAGTAGACAAACACTATCCAACACACATGAGTCACCAGAAGGGGAAAAAATAGGAAATAAAACAAGAATTAAATGCATATTTAATAAAAACTCCTTGAAATTCTAAAAAAGTACTTGAATCCATATATATTAAAGGGGCACATTGTGAATCTAGAGAAATCAACCCAGATTGACCAATACCAGGGCATATTCCAATAAAATTATTTGACTTTAAAGAACAACAAATTGGAAATTTGTCTAAGAAGAAAATTAGTAATTAAAAGATTAGATTGAAATTAAGTCTTTAGACAGCAGTACTTTGTAACAGAAAAAATGAAATAATATATTTGGATACCCATAAAAAGAAAACTGAGTAAGAATCTCTTAATGAGCCACTATTGAAGGGCCTCTAAGGAACACTCTTAAATAAGGAGGGGAAGGGGAAAATTTGTAAAAATATGTAATTAAAATGTATTTAGTATACTACTATCTGTATAAGAAGGAGATGGAGGATTTATTCAACCATCCGTCCATCCATCCCTTTAGAGTTGGGTTTTGTATTCACCCTAAAAGAGTCTGGAAGGATAAAAATAAACCAATGCTGGTTACCTGTTGAGAGGACCAGGCACTAGGCGGACTGTGCAAAGGATGATGAGTAGGCTTTTCACGGCTTCTATACCTTTTTTACTAGACGTCCTTTTGATGTCTGAACCACCTGAACACATTTAACTGGTGTGGGAAAGGACTTGAGCATTTTTTAAAGCCTTTCCTAGAGATGCTAATGGCAGCCACGATTGAGGACTACTGCTTTAAAATCTAAAGGCAGTCAAATCAGTGAAGTAAAAGAGATAAAACAAAGAAATTAGTGAAAACTACTACATAAAGTAATATTTCAAATGTATTACTTTGACCTAAAAATCTTACATTTAAGAAATGTATAACTGACATAGTAAGTAAAACACCCTTGAAATGTTGCTTATTTTTATATATAAATCCTCCAGCATATCTTGAATAAACTTTTTTAAAAACATATAAACCTTTTGCTTCAATGCTTATTGTTCTAATACAGTTCAACAGAAAGGTCTTCCAAATTTACACTGGATTTGACAATTTAATTTATTTTGGAATAAGAAAGAAAATTCTTAGATGCATCTGTCATAATGACTCTCCCTTTATGGGGCTTGTAAAGAGGGTAGGTTTCCTAAAAACTGAAATTTATTCATTTCCCGGTATCTCTCCCAATCTAAAATACACAGTGTTAAATGAAAGGCATAGGAGACCAAACAAAACATAGAATTTTTATTTTCCTTTCATTTTTTTCCTCTTCTTCATAATGCTGTTAATCATTCTTAAGGATTGGTGAGTGAGCAGGGTGTCTTCAAGATATGCTTAATCTGTCTTTCCTTTAGCATACCCTTGCTCTTGGCAGGACTGCAACTACATTTCGGGTTACCGATACAGAACTGGTTAATTCCTCACATACTGGGTCATCAAGCTAAAGGCTCAGAGGTGTCAAGCCACTGCTCAAATCTACCCTCAGCCAAGTGCCATAAAGCACAACAATCACGGCAGCTCTGGCTAAGGGCCCAAGTGTCTAACACCTGACTAGCATTCACTGAAAAGTACACAAAAACATTAAGAATAATATCTATTTGGGGCACCTGGGTGGCTCCGTCGGGTGAACATCTGACTATCGTTTTCAGCTCAGGTCATGATCTTGAGGTTGTGAGACTGAGTCCCAGGTAGGGCTCCATGCTCAGCACAGAGTCTGCCTGAGATTCTCTCTCTCCCTCTGAATCTACCTCTCTTCCCCCTGCTCACATCCTCTTTCTCTGAATAAATAAATTCCTTAAAAAGAAAAAAAGAATGATATTTATTCTTATTTAATTAATATAACCTGTGAAATCAGCAACAGAATGAAGCAGTATAAATCCATTTATGAGGTCAATTTAAACACTATTAAATGAAACGCTGTATTTTCGCATAATTGTTTTTGTTTTGTTTTGTTGTTTTAATTCTCAAAGAGAATAATCAACATACTATAACCAGGAGGCATTTCAATAAGAAATGGCATTTGGAAGAACAGGCCCAGTCTTTAAAAAGTTTATACAGAAAATTCCCAAAGTTAGCCATAGCTGCCGATTCTGACAACTCTCAGAGATGATAATTTTATAACCAGCTGCATCTGCTAATTCAATTTTTTAAATGTGGTAGCATTTTTATTATCAGGTGCAACCTGATAAGCTGCCAAGTTTCTTCAGTGCTCGTCACACAGGCAGACCAATTTGCGATGGGAGTCAGAAAAAGAAGACAAAAGAAACTGGAATCCAAGTTGTACTAAGATGAGTTCTCTCCTCAAGATTCATGAAAAGTCCTTTAAATAGCTACCTCTGACAAATGCAGCATGACTCATTTTTCTTCCTCTGCTTGGGCTACACACCCTGGACAGAACAGGAAAGGAGAGGTAGTGCACACCCCCATTGTACGGCGGAGTTCACAGTGTTCCTTATTTCCTACTGTTACAGGCACATTCACACCCCCCACCTATCCTGGTAATTAGACCATATCGCATAAAACAACACTGTTAGAGTTCTCTGCAATAGTGACTGTTGTCTTTTTTAAAAAAGTTTATTTAAGGTTTTACAAACACTACGTTTATTAATTATTCGTTCTCTGGTTAGACTAAAATCTTAACAAAGGCACACCCAACGATGATCTAAGTAGAGGTAGATTTATTTGCAAAACTGAAAAATTAAAACGCTCCACTTTGAGATCCCATGAAAATACCTGGATTGTTTATGGTGATGAAAATGTACGAATTTTGTTTTATTTTTATTTCTCTGAATTTTCCATATTTTCCACAATAAACATACTATTCTTATAAACACATAAGCATACTAACATTTTTTAAGAGAAAGGCTTCTCAGCTAATTTAATCTAGTTTCATCAGTACTCTCTCTTTGTATTCCTGAATGTTTCATTTTACTTAAGATACCACAGAGAGATAGGCACCAAATATATTATCTCTGTCATCATAAATAACTGAAAACTTTTTCTATTTCATTAAACTCCACAAATATTTAAAAGATCTGTAGGTTATATGTCTTAATAAAGAAAAATATATGGATTGCCATATTCTTCAGAAAAATATATTGATTTTCAGATATCTGTAGAATGACTGACAAGCCATAAATTCAAGGAAGAAATTTAATAAATATCCACTCTTTAAAAACTCACTTTTGCTAATATTTCACCCTATATAAATATTTGGCACACAGTGGCCTCTTTTGACACAAATTTAATAACATCTCTTATTCTTGGGACTCCTGGGTCACTCAGTCAGTTAAGTTAAATAATTTATGCCAAATGCTTAGCAAATAATTATGTGAGGTGTCAAAGCATCTGCCTTCAGCTCAGGTCATGATCCCAGGACCCTGGGATAGACTCCTGCATCAGGCTCCTTGCTCAGCAGGAAGACTGCTTTTCCCTCTGCCTGCAGCTCCCCCTGCTTATGCTCACTCACTCTCTCTCTGATGAATAAAAAAATAAAATATTTTTAAAAAGTAAATAAATAACATCTCTTATTCCTAAAAAGTTATCAGACTGAACTAGCTTTGTATCAGTTTGGAAAAAGGGGTTAACCCCAGAAAGAAGTGGATTACAAAAAAGGAGGTCAAATAGTGAAGCCCAAGATTTTCTAAATTCTTAATGAAGCTGGTCTGTACAACATAATTTAAATATTTTTTTAATTTAAATATTTTTATTGAAAATACATTTCCAGAAAGTACAGGTTCAAACTTGATTAAGTATAAAGCAAAAATAGAGACCGATGAGTTTTTTCCCAGTTTGAGTTATCTGTATTTTTATTTGCCCTTCCTCTATTTACAAGGATTCCAAAAACTGACTATATAAACTATTTCCTCAAAAAAATCTACTCAAAATATCTGCTTTAAGTTAATATATTTTAAGACTGAAGTTAGTTTCCTGCTGTAGCTACAACAAAGAATATTTAAAATTTAGAATGTTCTTTTCTAGTACACTTACAGACTAAGATGAAGGAGATTCATTTCTCCTTATTTTTTCAATAAATACAGCTAAAACACCTAGATATTATATTTTAAACAAATACATGATGATTCTAGAAGGTGGCAAGAAGAGAGATCTAGGGACCTGGGGGAAAAAGGGAATGACACATTCAGTACTATTGAGTTTTCTTTAGCCTCATACATCCCAAACTGGGTAATGGAATGGGCAGCAACCAGGAAATACCGGTGGGCACAAACAAAAACCCCCAAAAAAAGCCCTTCCTCTCTAGCCAAAGGCCCACAGAAGGGCCAATTCAGCAAAACAAAAAACTTGTAGATAACAAATGGCCTGATGACAGCCAAACCCATGGAAAAAAATATATCACCCCACATCAATCTCTGTGAGCCAAGGCCAAAACGCTAAGCCCAGACTTCCACCTTGACCAGCTGTAGGGAAGTTTCCCATCCCACCCTCAATGCCCTCTAGCTAACAGCAGAGAAAACCAAGTTGGGAGGCATTTTTTTGGACTTGAATACCCACCCAGACATAAGGAGGCTCTTTTTCCCTCCTTCCTGTGTCAGAAAAAGCTGAGTGAGGACTCAGAACTCAGCCATCCAGAGGCTTCCCCACTGCATGTTCCTCCTGCCAACGAGGGCAGTATCAGCCAAGGCTGAAAGAGGGCTTGAAATTCCACTTTTTCCCAGGATTAAGAGGCACTTTTCTGACCCAGAAGGTCAATGGCAGCTAAGTAGGAAATGTGAACCTGAAAATAACAAAGTGGCATCTACCTTCCCCCAACTGTGCAGTGTCAGGAGACCCGTTAAAATACCAGATTTAACCAAGACCCAAGGAGTCATATGAAAGACCCCAAATGCATAGGATATAATTAAAACCACTCATCATACCAAGAATCAGGAAAACCTCAAACTGAATAAGAAAAGACCATGAACAGAGAGCAATAAGCTCACACCAATGTTAAGATGATTGACAAGGATTTTAAGGCAACCCTCATAAAGTTGCTTAAATAAGTAATTATGAACATGATTAAAACATGAGGAAAAGAAGAAAGCTTCAGCAAAAAGAAGACATAAAGAACCAAACAATGGGTGCCTGGTTGGTTCAGTTGGTTAAGCGTCTGCCTTCAGTTCAGGTCATGATCTCAGGGTCCTGAGATCGAGTCCCACACTCAGCTTCCTGCTCACGGGGAGCTTGCTTCTCCCTCTGCCCCTCCCCACTGCTCCTACTCACTCTCTTCTTCCCGTTCTCGCTCTCCCTCTCTCTCTCACAAAAATAAATAAAAACTTTTAAAGAAAGAACCAAACAGAAATTTTAAAACTGAAAAATACAAAATTAATAAATAGCAAAGAATTGACTCAAAAGCAGATTTGGTAAACTACAAGATAGAACAATAAAAATTATTCAAACTGAACAGCAGGAAGAAAACAGACTGAAGAAACCAGTACAGAACAACAAAGACCTAAAGAGAGAGCTCTAACAACAACAACTAAAAGCTTTGCTAAGTAGCGTGTTTGCCTTTTGGTTCAGTTGGGCTATGAGACCTCCTAGTACATTTTTCTATCACTTATGTGCCCAAGGTGGTAAGATACTCCCTAAGTCAGTTACCCTTTTATTCACATGGTATAAAAAGGAGAGAGACCCTTCCTGGTGTAGAAGTAAACCATCTGAAAAAAGTTTTCTTTGGAAGTACCGCTTCCTATAAAAAATCTTTTTAAATTGAATGTGAGTTTTGAGGACTCAACTTGTTACTTTTCTATTATCCCTGTTAATAGTAAAAGCAGTTCAACCGCCATGATAATGCCACTCGGGATTTATATTGGTCTTTACTGTGAAAAGCTCAAAGTGTCTGTGAGGTCTTAGACGGTATCTCAAGTATACTACTTTACTGTTTTCATTAGTAGACTGAGAAACTGAAACTGAATTTGCAAAGATACATGTCTCACTATAGGGCCCAGAATAAGTCACTCATTATAGGCAGAAAAAAATATATAAAGTTCTCTCAGTATTCAGTATCGCATCTTCCAATAAACACGGTAATTCAAATATGGGGCTGGTTAAGTGTTGCTTTACGCAACACAATTAGCCTTTGGGGAACAGGATGCATTATATCAGTAAAATCATTCATTCATTCATTCAAGAATATTACGTGAGCCCATACTATATGCCAGATATGGCTCTAGGCACTGGGAAAGAAAGTTCCTAATTTCATAAAAATCAGTGGGAGAAAATACAAAATCACCAAATTAAAACCAAATTACAGGTGAATAAATAAGGAGGAGGAAAAAAGCAAGGAAAGGTAGCTAGGATATGCTGGGCATTTACAGTGTCTTATTTTCTACTGCATGGTCAAGGAAAGCAACCACAAGAAGGTAACACTTGAGCAGGTATTTGAAGGAAGCTAGAGTTCAGTCCATTGTTAAAAGTGTAATATTCAAAACATTAAAATGTGACTCATGTAAATAGAAACTGAACATAGGCCAAAGATTTATTCTACTCACTTATTAATAAATGGATTAACTTATGCTTAAGAATTAAGGAATTGGATATTAAGACTGGTTCAAAGAGCATTTGAAAATATGTATATATCATATATATGCATGTAGGTATGATATATATATATATATATATATATATATGTATATATGTATATATATATATAAATTTAAATAATGGTGTGTTAGACTAAGGAAGAGTGCTAGGTTGGAGACAAAACTTACCAATGTCCTACATGGCAATAAGAGTATTGAAGTTATCTTTTCTAACAGAAATGACTTAATGTTCCTCTGGGGAAAAAATTAACTAACATGTAATGTCAATATAGTTGAGACTTGGGGTGCCTATGTGGTTCAGTTGTTAAGTGTCTGCCTTTGGCTCAGATCATAGTCCCAGGGTCTTGGGATTGAGCCCCTGCTCAACTGGGCTCCCTGCTTGGCGGGAAGCCTGCTTCTCTCTCTCCCACTGCCCCTGCTTGTGTTCCCGTTCTCACTGTATCTCGCTCTGCCAAATAAATAAATAAAATCTTTAAAAAAAGAAAAATACATCTGAGACAATCAACAGTAAACAGTGAGTCAAATAAAGTACATTCTCCTAAATAATCCAAAGTCTATTAAACAAAATCCCCATAAGACACTGAAAGAACACAGCTCTCCCTTTCCCTTATTTTCAAGTTTTCTTTTCTTTTTTTTTTTTTTTTTTTTTTTTTTTTGGCAAGAGTTTTACAGATAGAAGAGCCATCCAGTCAGAGACTGTGAATGAATCACAAACCATTTCCCTCCACTTGCCACTTCAACAGCAAGGAATGCCCTCTCCAACACAGACTCACACATTCACCTGGACCTTAATAAGTAAGAAGTTCAGTATAAGTAAGTCACTGGAATACTTGGAGAAGCCAGAAGATTTACATTGGAAGGAGACTGAGAATTGAGGTTGGGAAATGATTTGATTTACATTTTTAAAAACATTACCTGCTGAAATAAAAACTCATCAGAAAGAATAGCAAGGACAGAGGCTAGAAGACTACTTAGGAGACCATTAAAATGATCTAGGCATATAAACAAGTAAATATATAGTTTGTCAGATGTAAAAAGTGCTATGGAGAAAAAGCAGAAAATGGGAAGGTTGACAGGGATCTTCTCTGATAAGGTGATATTTGCACAGGCATCTGAATGATATAAAAAAGAAAACCATGGAGGGAACTGAGGGAAGAGTGTTCCAGATATAAGGATAGGGCAAAATGACTGAGGAGAAAGAAGCGGGGGAAAGATGAGGAGAGGGGATAAAAGAGAATGCAGTGCCTTGCAAACCATCCTAAGGACTTACTTGGCTTTTAATTTGGGTGAGATGAGAAGCCATGAAGGTTTCAGAGCAGAGAAAGGACATGATCAGCTTTAAGTATTAGACCGATCACAGTGGCTGCAATGTGGAGAATGGTCTGTAAGTGGGCAATGACAGAAGCAAAAAGATTAGTTAGAAGATCCTTTAGTATTCCAAGGGAGAAATAAGGATGGCTTAGAATAGGGGAGTAGCAGTGACTTAAGGACAAACAATCAAAACCTGGGCATTTTGAAGGTAGAGCCAACAAGTTGTGATAAAGGAACAGACATGGGGTAAATGTGGATATCATCCTTAGCAACTGGAAATACAGAGCTGCCATTTATTGGGATAGGAAAGACGGCAGAAGTTTATTAAGGAAATTTGGAGAGAAGAAGAGGAAACATTAATTACAATTTATGAAAAAGGTTAAATATCTTACTTTGGAAGTTACAGGATTTCAAACTCTTCAAATGTAATCACAGTAAGAAAAATCAGAATATCAATTTCTAAGTTTTATCCATCAGAAACAGTATCTTTCACCAGAGTCTCAACTAACCCTCATTGCTTCTCCCAAATACATATTTTTCAAAATGGCATTTATCATTAATCTTATCCATTGCTGGTCAACATTTTACAAATTAAAGCAAGCATCCGATCCTTCATTAAGTATTTATTAAACACTTTTTGAAATTATTTTACATGTTTCTGCAAAAGGCCTGCATATTAAATTTTAAATTCACAAGGTTTACCTGAAGTTCTTTGTATCTATCTTGAAACGAAATGGCCTCTTGCTCTTTTTCTTTAAGGAAATCTTTTTCTAAGACACTATGCTTTTCCATCAATGATTCCACATCCTAAAAGAAAAATCCAAGCATAAATTTTGTAATATTTAATGGTATAAAATATATACAGTTTTTTCAATGAACACACCAGAAAATATTTGGTAGGGAAAGAACTAATAGGAAGTATGGTTTGAAGCTCAACACTATTACAGATTATATGCCCCACTCTCATTTCCAAACCTATATTAACACCGATATAACACTAAAATTATTCACACTAGTAAGTGTTCACTAATAAGATGTTCACCTTTAAAAGTCTGTATCTAAGACTAACCATTGTTTATCAAAGACTTTTCTAAGTGATAAACTCATAAAATTCATTGAAACCTATAGCCAAGGGAAGAAAGCATCTTCTTCCACTCATGAGCTCTTAATCAGAGACTGGGATTGTATCAGATTTCGAGTTCATGCAATTCAAACATTTATTTTTATAGGCAAATGTAAATATACCTTTTTAATTCTCTGTTTTTCTTCTTCAGAAACTTTGAGTTTAATCTCCAGACTTGAAATTTTTTGCTGAAGCTGTATGTTTGATACATTGGCTCCAGGATCCTCAGAATCATCCACAAGAGCAATTGTTCCATTACTTTTCTCATCATTTAAACCCAATGGAAAAAGTGAGATATCCAGATGAGTGTGTGTTGATTGCTGAATCTAAACCACATTAAAAAAAAAAATACACAAAAGGGGAAAGTTTACACTGTACCAATAATGAAAACATCCAAAGGGCACCAGAAACCACATTTGGAAATTAAGTTGTAGCAAAGGTTCTGAAATTATTTCACCCTTTAAGTAAATCAACAGAAGACCTCAAACTGTTACAACAACCTGATCTTCGCAGCTAAGAAACAAAATTTCTTCTAAACTTTAGAGTCTAAAGCATTTATCATTTTGCAAGCAAAGCACTAAAAAACTTGAAACATTTTCTTATGCTTGAGAGCATATAATTAAGTATGGACACATCTGATACTCATCAGTTCTTAAATTTATACAAACATCCAGAATTTGTATATTTTTTAAATTGTAAATCAGAATTTGAAATTTCTTAATAACCACTAATTGATCATCAATCACTCTCTAGTACACGCAGGTAACAGGTGACTCAAGATTGTGTGCTGTACTTTGGAAATCTGGACTAATTGCAGCATTTAGTCCAATGTCTGGATCAATAAATATTTGAATGAATAAAACCTATGACTGCTATCTTTTTTATTTTTACTCTAAAATTGAAATGAACACTCTAATACCTAAAAAAGGCAGGGTAAGCATCCCTGAAAAGAGAAATAATTATTTTTTTGTAATTATTTTTTCTTTTGAAGTTTTGAAGATTTGAAATGCAAAGCTAAGTCAATTTTAATAAATGATACACTTAAACTGTATTTTGGTAACTATGGCTACTTAAATACTTTGCAATTATGCCACAAAACAAACATATTATTCAGTTTTTTGAATTCTAGCTATTAGCCTCAAAGTTAAAATATCTACAGAAATATTTTTCAGAAAAATAAGTTAAAAAAATCAGAAAAGCTTCATTTAAACCAGGCTATAATTTTTTTAGTATGTAAACTTACAAAAATACACTTGTCTTTACCTGTGCTTTAGGAACGGTTTGACTGACAATGCTGTTGTCTGTGTGTGCATTCTCTGGTGATGAAATGATGGGCTCAGAAGAGAGGCAGCCAACTGAAGTAGCATGGTCATGGTCCAGTATAATCTCAGGAGAAGCTGGAGAAAGATGGACTCCAGATACTAAAGAAAAAACAAATACAGGATTATCCAAGAGAAAGTCAAGAATGAGTTGAAAGGAAGAAAGAGAGTAGAGGGAAGGGAAGGGAAAAGGGTAAGGGAAGTAAAGGCAATGAAACAAAGATCCTATGCCTATTCCTCAGGGACCACTATCTAAAATCTAAAACTAGTATTTCTAAATTTATCATGACATTTCCATATGAGATCCAGGCAACAAAACAGTTTACTAATGTCTTAGTGATTACATAAAAACACATTACCATAAGTAGTGCATTTCCAACTGAGAGAAAGTATTTAAATATATTATCCATTTATTCAGTCAAGAAAAAGCACTAGCATACCTACTAATGCCCAGCACAAGCAAGAAGCATGGAGAAGATACAGTGAACAAGACAGATGAGGAGTTCATGTACTCAATGACCTTATGACCCAGTAGGCAAGTCAAATCAATTAAATATGTATTACAATAAACTGAGCTAAAAGGAAGAATAATTACTTTAAAATAGCTAATCCAGGGCGTCTGGGTAGCTCAGTTGGTTAAGCATCTGACTCTTGATTTCAGCTAAGATCATGATCTCAGGGTCATGAGATCAAGCACCACATCCAGTTCAACAAACAGGAAGTCTGCTTCAGATTCTCTCTCTCCCTCCACCTCTGCCCCTACCCACCTCCACAGCACATGCTCTCTCTCAAAAAATAAACAAAATCTTCAAAAAAAAAATTAAATTAAAAAGTAGCTAATCCAACTTCCTCTGTGTTAACTACTTCTTTGTAACAGGCCAAAAGACTTTGTTAAAATCAATTTTAGTTTACTGACTTGTTTCTATAAAAAAGTAATGTTGAAACAGAATCCCATAATTAGCTTGATGACAAAATATTATTAGATTATGATTAGGCTTAAATACAAAGGTCATGAAAAGAAAGCTGACTGCCAAGATGAAATAAGACAAGACACCAATAAGGGCAAAATTAAAAGGTTATACATATTATTACTATATTTTCAAATTTCTTTCTAAAAATTCAAATATATTTATATTATGTGTTTTAAAGTTTAAGAAGTGTAAATCACTTTTAACAATAATGAATTTAAACATTTTGACTTTCTAAATTATATAGACCTTTATTCCACATTGGCATCAGTAGAAACGTCAGCGAAGTTCTACCATAAATTCTGGAAGGCAGCTCACAATGGAAATTGCATTTTTGCCTAAAGAAAGATATGTATGAGGTCATTAGATATTTAAAAACTAAGGAATATATCAATTTCTGATTGGCCACCCTATGGGATCATTCAGTTTTCTTTATATACTATTACTATGTCATAATAACAAGTTTTTAAGACACTATGTGCCATACTGGATAAGGTATTCTAACCTTATCCCATAGACATTTCACTATTTGAACTAAAATACAGAAAACTGTGCCATATTGGATAAGGTATTCTAACCTTTTTCCCACAGACATTTCACTATTTTAACTAAAATACAGAAAGCTGGAATTTCAATTCATGCTTGTACTCGATGTATCTTTTCCAGAAATCATTTTTTCACTAGTCTAACATATTTGTTATGCTAAAAATATGCTAACTTATTTTTCTAAAATGTCAGAACAGTCTAATTCTAATTCTGAATTATAATTTATAATAAAAATATTCCTAATGAACTTTTAAAGGCATGAAAATAAGTACTATAGTACAGTAAAGGGAATACAAACTTGTAATTAACAGCATAGATTCCAGAACCATATCATCCTACCAGGTGTAAGACAACTGACAAGTTAAACTTCCCTTAGTTTTCTAGGGGCGCCTGGGTGGCTCAGTGGGTTAAGCCTCTGCCTTCAGCTCAGGTCATGATCTCAGGATCGAGCCCCGCATCGGGCTCTCTGCTCAGCAGGGAACCTGCTTCCTCCTTCTCTCTCTGCCTGCCTCTCTGCCTACTTGTGGTCTCTGACTGTCAAATAAATAAATAAAATCTTAAAAAAAAAAAAAAAAAAAAAAAAAAAACCTTCCCTTAGTTTTCTTGCCTGTAAAAATTGGCATAGTGTTGCTGATGAGACTTAAATTGACTAAAATATGTAAAACATTTAGCACTGTGCTGATATCATTTTCATTATTACTTCAAAGATCATTAACATTTTTTGGACAATTATGTTTATTTCAGAAAGGCAGAAGGGTATGTGTGACTATGATCCTGGGTTCAAGAAACTCCTAAAAATATCATTCTGATCTGGGGTGCCTGGGTGGCTCAGTCAGTTGAGCATCTGCCTTAGGCTCGGATTATGATCCCAGGGTACTGGGATCCAGCCCCACGACAGGCTCTCTGCTCAGCAGGGAGTCTGTTTCTCCCTTTCCCTCTTCCCCTCTCCTTGCTTGTATGCCCTCTCTCTCACTCTCTCTTTCTCAAATAAATAAATAAAAATCTTTTTTTAAAATAGTCTGATCTAATACCTAAACATTTTAACATCTCTTTACATGTCACTCACATTTGTAGCCATATTCTAAGACATCATATTGTCCCGAGTTAAATTCTCATCCTATAACATTAAATGGTCAAGTACATCATTTCAGAAAAAGAAGGAAAAGTAGGTAGAATAACAGGAGGAAAGAGGGACTGTAAGAGGAAAGAGATACATAAGGGAAAAAGGAAGGGAGATGTTGAGGGAGGAAAACAGGAAGAGGGGACCCTCACACATGTGACTGCAACCTTTTATTTCTACCAACTACTGCCACCCTATCACACTTTCCCTTTAAAACCAAAACAAATGATTTGTTTCCATCTTTTTTCTTCCTCTCCCACCTTTTATCACTCCACTAGACCCATCATTTAAGACATTAATTTTTCTTTCAGTTCCTATTAATCAAATGAACACTTCTTACTTGATCATTCTTTAGTTCTCAGGAGCACTTACTATTAGCAAACCTCCCTGTTCCTGAACCTCCTCCTTTGGTGCTTAGAATACCATTATCTCCTAGACTTCCTCCTAATAGTTTGACTATTTTGTCCTTGTTTTCTTTTCAGATTCTTTCTCCACTCAATCTTAAGTTTCATTGTTCCCTACACCCTCTGGCCTTCCCAATGTCCACATTACCACTTTGAAAATCCATTATTTAGGGGGCACCTGGGTGGCTCAGTGGCTTAAAGCCTCTGCCTTTCGGCTCGGGTCATGATCCCAGGGTCCTGGGATGGAGCCCCACATCGGGCTCTCTGCTCAGCGGGAAGTCGGCTTCCTCCTCTCTCTCTGCCTGCCTCTCTGCCTACTTGTGATTTCTGTCTGTCAAATAAATAAATAAATAATTTTAAAAAAAAAAGAAAATCCAGTATTTAGATTATGACCTGTAAGCTAATGACACCTAAATTCACATCTCTAAGCACAAACCACATGCAGATCTCCAGATCCATATACTCAACTACCAGACAGTTCCATTTAGCTGTCCAGCAGGTATCTCAAACTTACCCATTATCTTACATAAAGCTGCTTTGCTTCATGTTTTCCATCTTAGTTAACAGTACCTCAAAGAACTATTTGCCCAAGCCAGAAACGATAGCATTAAGTGCCAACCTCACTCCAGTCACACTGTGCTACTAACAGTTCTAATTATGCCATACTGTTCAATACCTCTGTGACCTCACAATACGCTGCCTAAGTAAAAGGCATACGTGTAGAGTCAATAATGGATTCAAATTTAAACAATAACGACTTACTTGTTTATGCAGCCTTGGGCAAATTACATAAACCCCTCTAAGCCACTGTTTCTTCTTCTGAAAATGGGGAAATAATGTGTAGCTCAAAACGAAGCTATACAGGTTAACTCAGATGATGTATATAATCACTTCATTGTACCAGATACATGGTAAATATTCAGTAAATGGAAGCTGCCAATGAAATTATCATTTGTCAACCGTCAAAGGAAGCCTATCCAGGAATCTCTTCACCTGCTCCATTACCACCCAACCATAATATAATTTAAATGTTCCACTATCAACATATGACAGAATTTCTAAGAAATAACTATAATTAAAACATTATATATAATAATGGGATACAAATAAAGCAATGATTAGGAAAAATCTATAGTCTTGAACACTTCAATTTTCAAAAAAAATCAATGAATTAAATTCCCCGATCATAAACTAAAAAGAAACAATAAAGAAAACTTTAAAAGCACAATAAAGAAAACAAAGATAATGCAGATATAGAAGAAGATTAAGAAGAAAAGTAAATCCAAGTAATCAAAATCCTGAATTTCTAAAAGAAAAAATCCTGAATTTCTTTAAAAAAAGTAGTTAATTGGGGCACCTGGGTGGCTCAATGGGTTAAAGCCTCTGCCTTCAGCTCAGGTCATGATCCCAGGGTTCTGGGATCGAGCCCCACATTGGGCTCTCTGCTCGGCAGGGAGCCTGCTTCCTCCTCTCTCTCTGCCAAGCTGCTTCTCTGCCTACTTGTGATCTCTGTCTGCCAAATAAATAAATAAAATCTTTAAAAAAAAAATAGTTAATTAATTAAAAATAAAAAAGAGGAAGCAAAAATACACAAATGACAAGGAGAAAATAATTAAAACAGAACAATTTTTTTTTAAAGATTTTATTTATTTATTTGACAGAGAGAGATCACAAGTAGGCAGAGAGGCAGGCAGAGAGAGAGGAAGGGAAGCAGGCTCCCTGCCGAGCAGAGAGCCCAATGCGGGCCTCGATCCCAGGACCCCGAGATCATGACCTGAGCCGAAGTCAGCGGCTTAACCCACTGAGCCACCCAGGCGCCCAAACAGAACAATTTTTTAATAATAAAACTCCTCTGTAGACTTCTAAGTAAATTTGAAAATCTAGATAAAATAAGCAATTTCCACAGAAATACAGCTTATATAAGTTGTTCTGATTAGAGCTTAAAAAAAAAAAACAACACTCAAAAAATAGAACTGCCCTTGGGAAAAAAGTTAGGCACCTAACCCACGGGTAAAGCACTCAAGAAAATTTCTACCAAAAATTTGAAGAATGGATAATTCCAATGCTCTAAAATTGTTGCTGGACAGTGGAAGTAAAGGAAAATGTCAAAATTTCATTAGCATTATGTAACATTAACAAAACACTGATAGCTAAGCTTGATAAAGATAGTGCAAAAAGAACCATTAGAGATTTTTAGAGTATCACTTATAAATAATGACAAAGTTGTAAATAAAATATTAGTAAAAGAATCCAATACCATATTGAGAGAATGACATGCAATGAACAACTCAGACTTATTCCAGTAATGCAAGGATGGTTCACTATTAAGGAATTCATTAACAAAATATTCCATATTAATATATTTCAAGAGAAAAATTATATGATTATTTCCAAGACTTTAAAAATGCTTCTGATAAAACTGAATACCCATATCTGTTAAAAACACTCAAGAAAACAGGAACTGATGGACACTTTCTTAACATGATATAGGTCTTAGTCTTAAAGTCAGCAGGTTAATTAACTACTAGGGGAAAAAGTTGTTTCCTATATGAACAGGAGCAAAACAAGGATCACTACTACCTCCGTGCCACTGAACATTCCACTAAAGGTATAAGGCAATGAGGTCAGACAAGCGAAATTAAATACAAGCATAAAAATAGGAAAGGAGGAAAACTATTTCATGTTCCTACTAACTAAAACAACACATACATTCAGTAAAGTAGCAGAATATAAACTTAAACACAGCATATAGAAAATAGCATTTACCAGTAAAAACAATTAACCACTTAGAGTATATAATGGTACAGAAGAATACTATTTTCCATAGAAAGAAGACAAAATAGTTACAAATTTAAGTGGAAATATGGCAAAAACTTTAAAACACTTCTGAAAGACTCAAAGATAGACCTGAACAAAGGAAAAGATCTCTTGAAATTGGATAGGGAAACTAACCATCATAAAGATGTCAATCCCCCCTTAGTAAATTTATAGTCCTCATAAAATTCCAATAAAAGTAGCAATAAGCTTTTTTATAAGTGAACTAGACAAATGGACTTTAAATGTCACACAGAAAAGCAAAAATGCAAATATGGGCAGGCAAATACTAAAAATGAAAAAGTATAAGAAGGATACTACCCCCTCATTATAATAAATTAAACTATAGTAAAACATACTATGACCTTATTAAGACATACTGTATTTTAAATTATATTAGCATATATGATAAATGCTTTATAAATAAAACAGTGTATTCATTTGGTGCAGCAGTAAACAGACCAGAAAAATATACCAGAAAGTCCAGAATAGTATGAAACTTAGATATATGTTAAAAGTGGCATTTCAAATCACTAAGGCAAAGTTGGGCTTATTAATAAACAGTGCAAGGACAAGGGATAGTCATTTGGGAAAAGATGAAATTAGACTCATACTTCACACTACAGACAAAAAATAAACTCTAAATTGATCAGAGATCCAAATATTTAAAAATTTAGACCATATAAGGATGTGTGTGTGTGTATAGTTTCTCTTAAACTATGAGTGAGTTCCTTTTTACCTTGGGTGTAAGAAAGGGCTTTTTAACCATAACTCAATTCTAGATACAGTAAAAATAAAAAAAACTGACAAATTTAACTATAGCATATATACAAATTTGGGGGTACCTAAAGTATCCTCAATAAAATTTTAAAAAGCTGATAAACTAAAAAATATGTAGAATATGTATCACAGGTAAGGGTTAATATTTCTAATATGTAAAAAAATGCTTAAAACTTAAAAGGAAAAAAATTAGAAGGAAAAAAAATAGCCTACAGAATGGGCAAAAATGTGAACAGACAATTCACCAAAAAATAAAATATACAAACAGCCCTTAAATATATGAAGAGACACAGACATAGGCACCTGCTCATTTGTCATAAACACAGGGAGAAGAAAACCAAAACTATTGAGACTAACAGGTGAAAGGTGGCATGCAGTAGGAAGACAGAAGTAAGGAATGGTGGAAATACCTTTTCTATGAGTATAGTTTTTTGTTTTTTGTTTTTTTTAAGATTTTATTTATTTATTTGACAGACAGAGATCACAAGTAGGCAGAGAGGCAGGCAGAGAGAGAGAGGGAAGCAGGCCTCCCGCTGAGCAGAGAGCCCAATGCGGGGCTCGATCCCAGGACCCTGGGATCATGGCCTGAGCCGAAGGCAGAGGCTTTAAACCCACCGAGCCACCCAGGTGCCCCTATGAGTACAGTTTTTTAATATGGTTCTGATTTTTGGAACCATGTTAATGTTTCACATACCCAATAAAATCAACAAGCAAGAGAATAAGGGGAGTGAATCCTAAAATAATATATGAAGAGTAATAAATGAACTAAACCGTATTTCAAATGAATACTCTTATCACACCATAAACTGTGAGAGGGGTTGGGGTGGGGGGCAAAAACTAATCCAACTTTGTTTGGGACATAGTATTTTGACTATACGTCCTCAGTGTGAAGAACAAAATGAATGCTAAACAAATAGTGAGAAGAAGAAGAGGAAGAAAAAAAAATAAGAGAATGAGGAGGAAGGAAAAAAAGGATAAATATAAAGCAAATATGGTAACATGTAACATCTGAAGAAAACCGATGAAGGACATATGGGAATCAGTTGTCCATTTCTTACAGCTTTTCTGAAGTCAAAATAAAAGGAAGAAAGAGCAAAAGGGGGGAGGGAAATTATATAACAGAAAATAAACAAGGGATCCAAAGTACTGCTCTTAAGGGAAAAAAATACCTGGTTTAAACAAAGTCTTCTCTTTGCAAAGTGGCTGAATAAAGACTCAGTATCACTAAAACCATGTACGGGAATACTCTTAGCGATACTGTTCATGATGGCAAATAAGTGACAACAGCCTACATACCCACTAACAGCTGAAGAGCTAAATGAGCTGTGGCATAATCATATATTGGAATATTTTACATCAGTGAACATAAAGGAACTACAACTGCAATAAAAGGGAGGACTTGTAGAAAGGTAAATTTGGGAGAAAAAAGTAAATCATAGGGAGTTCACATGTATTAACCTATTTTTATAAGGCACATAAAACTCTTTAGAGACATATACATATATATGATAAAACTGTATTTTACAAAAGTGAGGAAAACATAACTCAAAATTTAAGACAGTGGTTCTTTTTAGAAGAAAATGTAGGAATAGGACGAAAGAAGAGCACTAGAGTTGGTAATGTTCTAGTTTTTAAATGGCAGGTTCATGAGTGTAATTTTCAAATATAACAAAGAAAAAAATAATTACATATACAATTACATAAAAATTTAATTCTCTAGATTTCTTGCTTCAGTGCCTTTACTGGTTGTATTTCTCAGCCCTCCTGAGCTACATTAACCTGCTAATCAAAATTTGCTCTACGTAAATAAGATGGGAAAAACTCTAACTCAACTAAAGATAAAGAGGGACCAACTAGTTTACTAAAATAAGTTATGCTTTTATGAAAAGATGTCAAGAATCAGCAACCACCAATAAACACAATATTTGAAGGCATGAGCTTCTCTGGCATCCTGCTAATGTCAATATATATTCCAGAAACTAGGAACACTGAACCTAAAATGCCTAGAATTTACATGTACTTTCAGCTTACAAGGTATTAGTGGGATTTTCAAGAATTTGTTTAACTAAATAATATAGATGTTTATTGAATATATATCATAATCCACATCCTATTTTAAAAATGAAATGGGAAAACAAATGAGTTGTGCTGTGAAAAAAAAAGAGAACATATAACTGTATTACTCTCTAAGTAGAAACTAGATATTTTCAGTTAAGCCTCTAAGTTTTCCACTATGCTAGAATTCACACATTTTCCCTACATTTTAGGTGATTATTGAATAATAGTAATTTACCCTAAAAAAAGGCCACATATTGGTAAATACTGTCCACATATATAGACCAAAATCATTATTCAACAATAAAGATGGTACACATTTTATATATGCCTGCTTAACAAACGGGAATTTTTAAGCTTAACAGAAAATTACGAATTCCAATATGTAAAATATAATTATCTTCTCACCTAACCAATAAAATACAACTCCCAAGTTTCAAACTGCTACAGTATTCTTTGGTCTATTAAAAGTTGATTGGGGCCTCTGGGTGGCTCAGGTGGTTGGGTGTCTGCCTTCAGCTCAGGTCATGATCTTCAGGTTCTGGGATCCAGCCCCACATTGGGCTCCTGGATGGCTTGGCAGGGAGACTGCTTCTCCCTCTGCCTCTCCCCACTGCTTGTGTGCTCTCTCTGTCTATCTCTGTCTCTCTCTCTCAAATGAAAAAATAAAATCTTAAAAAAAAAAGTTGACTGGTACCAGGCTTCATGTCAAAAATCTTTATAAGATCAAGTGTACCTAACAGCACCATTTTCCACATAAAAAACTAATTTTTTAAAAGCAGAAATCTACACAATTTTGTTTCTTTGGGTATTTTGTTTGTTTGCTTGCTTCTAAATCTTAAGCAAGAGTACAGACACAATTTGCTTCATTTCAAATGTGAAATCCTTGGTCTTCTAAAACAGAGAATACAAGGTCAGCATACACTCTTTTGTAGCTATAAAGCTAATCAAAAACGCAATGAATGGCAGTTCTGCATCTTTCACTTTGAAACGGTAATCGGCAGTCACTGGACATATCATTTTTCATTGACAGACCTCTTCTAAAACACAAAAAAGCCTACTACGTCAGAACGCTGCATAACCAAAGGAGGACCAAGTTTCCAAACAGTATGCAACTTTTTTCCAGTAATTTTGCCTGTGGTCAACTCTGTTTTGTTTACATAAGCATAATAACTCTTGTAAAGTCTAAACAAGAAACAGGTGTAAATACTCATGCACTTTTAACTATACCCAAAGAAATCTGTTAATCTCCACTGATGCTTAACAATTCACAAGGAGAACACTAATAAAATGATAAACGTTTTTACAACTTTTAACTTAAAAAATATTTTTGGACTTTAATTTTCATTCAGACATTCTTTTATCCAACCCAGACCATTCCTTTTCACCATCTCTTCATCTCACAGAGGCTGATGATTACCTTTTACAAATGGTCATTTCACTGAAATCCTTTGATATCCTAATTTATTTTCAGGTCTATGTATGAACCCACTACTTCTGGTTCAGGGCTCATTGCTGAGACTTTGCACTCCACTCATGTAAATGAATCATTCAGTTATGGAAAATTATGCAAAAATTAAGGAAAATCTAAATAGTATATCTAAATATGAAGGTTTGTTAGCAAATGTAAAACAAATGGATAGTTTGGGTTTCTTTAAATGGCAAAAAACCAGGATTAAAATCAGTGTTTAGAAAAGTATTACCTCTATCCAAGAAGGTAGAGGTATTTATTATTTAATAAATAATGACCCTTGATTTATTATTTAATGGATTGCAAGATATTACCAAGGCTATCTAGGAGAAAAATATAATAGCTTAAAAAAGGCTAAGCTACAGGAACACAAGGAATAGGAATGGCCATTTTCTTAGCAAAAGAAGGATTACAAAATTGATACATTTCTACCAATTTACTTTTAATTAGTATTAATTAATTTTAATTTTAATTTTAATTTTATTTAATTTAATTTTAATTAATTTAATTTAATTTAATTTTAATTAATTTAATTTAAAATTTTAATTTTAATCCAGTATTTGTAGAAATACAGGCTCCACCTCTCCTTGCCTCTTTGAGGAATAAGAGTGTGTTCCTATGAGCTATTTTGGCAACACCATATACCACAAATTGTAATGAGCAATTTTTAGAATTATGCAGATGACTAAAAAAACTATGTTTTAATTTATAAAAGAGACAGAGATAGAATCTTTATATTCAGAGAATCATCATAATCTATCACTAGAATGGTCAACACAAATTCATACCATATAAATAAAATTTTCTGGACAGGGACATTAAAAAATAATCTATTTAAATCTCCACTACCTCTTCATTATCATTGCAGGAAAAAAATCCCACATCATCCAAGAAATACTAAAAATACCAAGAGAAACATGCTAACAAAATGCAGACAGAATTATCTAATGACTCTAATAACTTTGAAAAATATGGAAGAAATATCTCAGAACCATAGATATACCTTTAAGCCAAGTTACTATCTGAGATTTTTTTTTTTTCAACTAGTGCTCACACAAGGTGACCACACATAGGCAAATTCTAAACAATTTCCAAAGAGGAAGGAAAAAAAAAAAAATCACAATTTAAGTTAAAGCAATATACTAAACTGATATGCTGAGGAAGTTTTTGGTTCCCCAGTCTATGGAAACTGGGTCCAAAGCTCAGGTAAATTAAGGAAAAAAAAAACCCAAAACCAAACAAACAAACAAAAACATCATTTCAGAGTAAATAACCTACTTTTATTTAATCCTCATTGTTGACCATGCATAATACTGTGCTACTTTCATCACAGCACACACAAGTCACAAAAACTAAGGCTACCCATTGTTTGCAGGGATGAAGAAAAACCAACTGATGATCACTATTTCTATAGATAGACATTAAGTACAAAAGGGCATAATCACAAAGGGTAAAAAGCAGGGAGTGTTAGAACCCAATTCCCACCTCATGGGCAAGTAGACTCGATCCTCACAGGTAAGAGTGAGGCCCATCTTGGCTTAGAAGCTAGCTACAATCTCCCTAAGAATTGGTATCTCTTAAAACAATCTTATGGACGTTGCTAATAGGGTCTCAAAACAGACATGTTTCATTACAAAATTTAACATACCAGGAAAGTCCAAAACTATGCCTTCCAACCAAGTATATGTAGCTCATTCAGAGAGCTCCTAGAGAAGACATAATTTATTTATCAGGATCATTTTTCAATCCAAGCACTATTGCCTGGTAACAAGGAAGACATTCCACTTCATCATGTTTCCAGGGGAAGAAAGCCAGAAAGTGTAACCCAAAAGATGTATCTTTTGAGAAGGACATTTAGAATGTCTAAGAGACATCTAAGTGAAAACAGTGGGCAACCTGTACATTTATGAATCTAAAGAGGTTAGAGACTTAAATGTATTACCAGTAGTAAACTTGGAAAAAAAACAATTGAAACAATAACATGCAGCCTGATTACTTCTAAAATAGAGAAATCATCAAAATGTGGCTCTAAAATGTCTTGGGGCACCTAGGGGGCTCAGTTGGTTAAACATCAGACTCTTGGTTTTGGCCCAGTTCATGATCTCAGGGTTGTAAGATCGAGCCCCACCTCAGGCTCTGTGCTCAATCTGAAGGGGGCTTCCCCTCCCCCTCTCTTTTTGCCCTGCCCCCTCCTCTCTCTCTAAAATAAATAAATTTATTGATTTATTTATAATTGTTGAAAGTCTTTAAAAGCAGAGCTGAGGTTTTTACTTGAAAAAGTTCTGCCCTGAGCTACAGCTTCAAACTGTACCTGACAGTTTGAATCTGGCCTTCCTGATGCCTACCCTATGGATTTCAGACTTGCCAAGCCAGCCCCCCAAATCATATAAACCAATTACTTGCAATATCTCTTTATATATCTACTACTCATTCTGCTTTTCTGGTTGAACCATGCGTGTTACAAATACCATGTCCGTCCACATAATACATAATACTCAAATACTTCCCAAAAGTCCTTAATGGGTAAAAACCTTTCAATTTAATTGAAATAGTCAAACAGACTATTGTCAACATATACCCCAATGCTTTAAACCCTTTCTTGAACAAAGTAAAGAATAAATGAAAAGACAAACACAGATGGAAAATTGGACTGCACAAATCTCCCAACTTAAATAGAAAGCCATATTGCACAGAATATCTTAAAGTTTGTGTGACTCTTTAATCATTAATTGGCAATTGTTTTTAACAGAAAGATGCTCATACCGGTGGTGGGTATTAAGGAGGGCATGTATTGCATGGGGCACTGGGTCTGGTGCATAAACAATGAATTTTGGAACACAAAAAAATTAAATTTTTAAAAAGTTAAAAAAGAATATTAAAAAAAGAGTACTTTTATCATGATTAGCACTGAGTAATGTACAGAATTGTTGAATCATAAACCAATATAACACTGTATATTAACATTACTAGAATTTAAAAAATGAAAGTGATAATGCTTATTCAAAAATAAAGAAATAAATAAATGAACAATAAGTAAATAAATAAATGTAAAAAAGAAGATGACCATAAAGAGGTATGTCATTAACCTATTTATATGTTCCTCTAATCCAATATCCCAACCATCATAATCACAGACATCTAGATTATAAAAAGAATTCTATATTATCTATTACCCATCCAACATAAATAACATCTAGAACAAAACAGAATATAATTACTTTATAGACAGAAGGTTTTTTATAGCCAGTTTTGGGTTGTGAAAGCAGTGTTTCAGTGTGAAGTAAGCCATAAAACACAAAGCCTGGTAATTTCAAAGGAGAGATGTATATAAGGACAAAGTTAAGGACCTAATAGAAATAGCTGAGGAAGGAAAAAAGGGTAAATAATAGAGAAAAATTATTTAAAATGTTTTCTCTTCACACATAAGATGTAAGAAAAAGAATTCTTTCTGAACCTCTCTAAAATATTGTCCCATACATTACATTCAATTTTATAAGATTATCAAACTGTACTACTAAGATCTTCTAGTATTATCAACATGCTAAGAGCATGACTCTTAGCTCAAACAGGTCAAATCCTAGAAAAAAAAGGAGTTATATACCTTCTGTTCTTGTTGTGTACACTGATTTTTTACTATTTTTTTAAGTTTTGGGTTTTTTGTTTTTTGTGTTTTTTTTAAGATTTTACTTATTTGTCAGAGAGAGAGCACAAGCAGGGAGAGCAGTAGGGAGAGGGAGAAGCAGGCTCCCTGATGATCAGGGAGCCAGATGCAGGACTCAATCCCAGGACTCTGGGATCATGACCTGAGCCGAAGGCAGATGCTTAACCGACTGAGCCACGTAGGCATCCCTACACTACAACCTGCTCTTATCATAATGCTTTCTGAGACAAAAATTTTTTTTTAAAAATTAAGTATGTTTGGAGATTTACCGTCTTCATAGCATTTACTTGCATTCCCTCTGTTTATATTCCCAATAAAACCCAAACAAAGCAGGTAGAGAAAAATAAGCTCTATAAGGAGAGAGATGATGTACCATATTTTAGGCTAAGCCTAATTTTTTTTTTAGACTAACATGCCTAATTTTTTAGACTAACACGAATGGTTCAATACTACATATACATATATTTAGACAAAGAGAAAATCACTCCAGAGTATAAGCATGCATATCATGTGGCTATGAGTATTTGCCTTCTTTAAGTAACAGGTAACTCTGAGAGTCTAAAAGGAGCTATGAACTTTCTTTCCAGGAAGGTCCATACGCTCATAGGAGCAGAATTTAGCGTATAACTTGATGGATTTCATACATGCCATATTTAGAGGCTTTATAAAAAGAGGATAAAAAAATAAATAAGACAGTTTTCCATCCTAAAGATCACATTGTAGTGAGGATACATATAAACAAATTAGTATAACACATAATAGAAGATGTAGAAGATTAAGTATAAGAATAAAAGGATTATTCTATCTTTATATGAAAAGCTTCACAAAGGACGTGATCCCGAGGTAGACATAAAATATGACATATAGCTTGTCAGAGAAAGGAAAAGCAAGAGAAGGGGGAAAGTTAATATTTAAATAGCACCATCTCAGGCATATATACTCATTTAATCATTAATAGTATTTATTATAATCTTGAATCATATGTATGTACCCATAATTAAATAGCTTTCATATATATGAATGGATAGCTATACAGTGTAGGTTATATAATATACGTGTGTGTGTGTGTGTGTGTGTGTGTGTGTGTGTATTCACACTTAATCTTCAGAATACTTCTGAGCAAGTATCATTACCATTTTACAGATAAGGAAACAGGGAATGAAAAGGCTAATTTAACTTGGCCAGGTCACAGAGCTTCTTACTAGTACTTTCTAGGCAAAGAGAAGAGCGTATGAACACTGTATGTCAACTACATTAAAAAAAAAAAAAGCTATAGAGACATAAACTGCAGTTTAGGGGACAGCAAGTTCTACAGCATAATTGAAAAGTAAAAGGCTCAAAAGAAATATGGTGATTACAGAGGTCTCAGTCAACTAGTTGTAACAAATTTAGAAAAAGAGAGAAACTTAAGAATAACAGTTATCTGGCTGGTACACCTGGTTGAATGGTGGTTTTATTAAGTGAGAAAAGAAATATTAGAAGTGTGCAGGTTTAAAGCAGTATAAAGGGAGGTAAGTTTTAGTTATGTTGACTTTAAGTTACCTAAGGGACCAGCCAGATAGAAAGAGCCAGAGAGCAGTTGAAAATTTAAGTCCGAAGCTCTAAAGAAGGGACAAAATAAAAGCACGAACCAAAATATCCTCAAATAAAAGATTTCACCAGTAAAAAAAATTAAAAAGTCAAGGACAGAACACTAGAAAAAAACAATTTTTAAGAGACAGGGAGAAAAAAGATGATAATGAAGTGAAGAATGCAAAAGGATTCGAGAAGTGGGAAAAAAAACCAGGGGTATTCACTGTCATAATCATCAACCTAAAAGAGAAGAGCTGACAGTATAAAATGCCACAGGTGAAATAAAATAGCAATTGATAGAAAGGAAAGGTCATTTCCGTATTTGGCAGGAATTGAGGGGGTTGAAAAAGTGACTGAGGAAAGCTCAGTGGAGAAAGAGACATTTAAACCAAGCCTTGAAAGAAGCATGTGACTTGAACATGCAGCAATGGAGACCATCCCAGCTGGAGTCTGAACAAAAGGAAAAACTAAGAAGCAGAGAGGTAGGAACCCACTGGGAAAAATCTGCTGGGAAGAGCAAGTAATTTCAGTTTTACTGGACCACTGGTATTTCAAGGGTAACAGTGAGTGGAAAGTCAACATTGGCCATCACCAGACAAGAGTGGATTTTGAAAGTTAGACAAGAAAAGACCGTAGGGGTTTTGAACTCTACTGTATAAAGACTATTCTAGAAACCATGTACAGGATGAATTAGGAGAAATGATGCCAGGTAAGATAATATTTGTAATAATTTACGTGAGATGTGATATAAATCTGAACTAGTTTGATACAGAAGTGAAAACAAAGAAGGAGGGGGGAGCTGATGCACTAAACAGAAGAATGTGACCAACAATACTAACCAATGCAATTTATTTAGCTTTTGCTAAAGCTAAACAACTGTACTAACCAAAACCAAAGCCATTTCAAGACAAAGCGTTTGAGATACCAAAAATAATTAACCCCACTGAAACAAGGAAATCTGTAACTTAACTGGCATAGCATCTATAGCATTCATGATGAATATGAGAAATTCCCTTTATCACAGTAAGTCATTTATAAATCTCTTAAATGTCTAATTACTTTAAAAAAGATGAGTTTGAGCTTTTTCTTACAGAAGTATATTTGAACATAAGGTTGTTTCAGTTCTAAAACATTCATTAATATTAATGTCTACCTTACATAGTTTTATGTAAAAATGTTTAAATTTTTTACCAAACCTGTAAATGGATCACTATAAGCTATGAGCTAATGAAATATGGCTTCAAGTAGCCTTTAGGAAAACTAATAGCACATCTCTGAAACTTAATTTCCCATAAATCTTAGCAGGTAAGTAAAATATAATTATAAAATTAAAAATCTAAAATCAAAAAGGTAAAATTTCTCTAAACTACTTATGTAATAAGCAATATATTAACGTATAAAATATATATAAATTTCATGAAGAAAAGCTTATGGTATGGATCCTATTACATTAGATTTTTTCTTTTTTGTAATCTATAAAGAAGTCTTAATTAATATTTGCAATAAGCAAAACAATTAAGAGCTTTTCCAAACTCAATTTAACCAGTTACACATACTGCTAGACTTAGAAAAACATTGTGCTTCAATGAAAACTTTAAAATTCAGTTGTCCCAGGAAACTAAGAGACTAATTCAGACTCAAAAACCTAAGAGACTGACTAAGCAGTCTGAATAAGGCAAAAATTACAGCCTATCCATCAAGCCCAGCTGTTTACCACTTCATGGGCAGAAACATAAAAGTCTGAACTACTTTTCAGAAGTAAACAATTCTTCTAATTTAGATCTTTCCCATCAAGAGAAAAAAGACAACTAATTATTTTTGTTACACACTGTGAAGTATAATTGTCTATTTAGTTCACTTTAACCATAAAAGAATCCAAGAAATAAATATATATTTTTTTTTATTTACACCCAATGAATCCAAAATGACATCAGGTTTAAACTCTAAACAGTACTACCATGACCAACAACAATGCCTTTTCTTTCTGAAGAAATGTAATTCAAAAATTGTAAGAATTATATACGAATAGTATTCAATTAGTGTAAAGATACCAAATGATAGTGAAGAATATAAATGTATGATTTACATATTTTATAGATGTAAAAAAAAATCAATTTGACATCATCATATTTGATTAAGCTATAGCAAATATATTAGTGACAGTACAAGATTTAAGTACATTAAAATAGACAATGTATTTGTAGTAGACACACAGTAATTATCAGAATCCAGAAAACAAGAGCCTGAAAGTTTAATTTTTTATTTCAGTATTTTTTTTTTTACTTTAAATTAAATTAATGAAAACCAGCCATCAGGAAGTAGAATACATAGGTAAAGATTTTTTTTATTATGGGCGCCTGGGTGGCTCAGTGGGTTAAGCCGCTGCCTTCGGCTCGGGTCATGATCTCGGAGTCCTGGGATCGAGCCCCACATCGGGCTCTCTGCTCAGCAGGGAGCCTGCTTCCTCCTCTCTCTCTGCCTGCCTCTCTGCCTGCTTGTGATCTCTCTGTCAAATAAATAAATAAAATCTTTAAAAAAAAAAAAAAAAGATTTTTTTTTTTTATTAAAAACAAATATCCTAAAACTTCTGTTTCCAAAAGAATAAGAGATTAGGTACCTGGCTAACCAATCCACAGAAAGCAATTAAAAATATAGAGAAATGTTTTTAAAAATCCACTAAAAAAAAAAAATCAACTGATGATCTTGCAAAATAGAAATACTTAGGCAAAAAATAAGTAAACTATGTAAAAAAAGAAATAAGCAAGTTTTTGCCTTGGAGACATTTGCCAACCTTGTAAACCTCAGCTTTGTTTTCCAAGATCTCAAAGACATGGGGAAAAAGTAAAGTTCAGGGCCCATCAAAGGGCCCTCCCCCACAAATCTGGGACCTCAAAGAACTATATTCTCCTGCTAAGAGTGAACTCAAAATAATATACCCATCCTAGAACACAAAAAAGAAAATAGCCTGTGTCTAACAATGCAATGGATCAGGGAAAGGAGAAAACAGAAGACAAGGGGAAGAAGCAGAAGAAGAGGAGAGGAATGGAATGGAAAAGGAAGAGGAAGGGAAGGGAAGAAAGATCAAAAGAGAAGAGAAAGAAAAGGGGAAAGAACGGGAAAGGAAAACGGGAAGGAGAGCAGGGAGAGAGGGGAAGAGGAAGAGGAGGATGGGAGAGAGAAAGAGAAAGAAAAAAGAAATTATAAAGTCATGGGTAAGCTTTACACCAGCTTAGACAATGATGAACAAAAAACTGGTGCACGAAAGATGTATCTGTAACTGCTCAGACTGTAGCAGTCTGTAGACTGTAGATAACTTCACTAATCAGAACAAGGACAAGCATTTCCAAACAAGTATCTACTGAGGGTTTGCCACCAAGGTCCCCCTCTATGTAAAACTCCCAAAGATTAACTTCAAGCAGAAGGAAAGTGATTTGTGATGCAGAGTTTAAGTTGCAAGAAGAAATAAAGAAAAAAATGGTAAATACGCAGATTAATCCAAAATATTTTGTCTATATAAAACATTACTGAAAGTAATAATGCCTTGTGGAGTTAAATATATATATTAAATATATAAATATACATGCAGAATCTGGGGAATAGCTATATGAAAAATACTTGCCAACACTAGCATAATGACCAGAGAGGAAATTCCTGAAGTTCAGATGTTCCACTGTGCTTATGTTTTTCAAAAGTAAGATAAAGATACTAATTTGCTTCAGGCTTTACTCAGTTAAGAATGCTCATTAAAATTTTAGGGAAACCACCAAAAGAAACAAAACAGGGCTCATAATTTCCAAACTGAACGAGCAGGGGGAAAAGGAAATAAAATCAATTCAAAAAGGTAAAAAAGAAAAAAGAAGAAACAAAATGGCAAAGAAAAAGAAAGCCAAAACTACAATGGTAGGAAAAAGAACCACATACAGACATCAGTAATTACATTAAAACATAAAGGGACTAAATAATCCAACTCAAAAATAAGGACTGTCAGACTCAATAAACAAACAAAATTGAGCTTTAAGCTCTTTATGAATGATATTATCTAAAAAACATAAAGATACAAAAAGGCTGAAAAACATAAGAATAGAAAAAGTAGTATCATTTGAATTCTAATCAAATAAAGCTTCTATATTTATAGAGGACAAAACGGGCTTGGGGGACAAAGCGATTCTGGAGATATAAAAAGATCACTGCATACTGATAGAAAGTTCAATACACCAAAAAGATACAGGATATATGAATGCACCTAGTAACATAATCTCAACATAGACAAAGCAAAAAATTAACAACCTCAACAAGTTTATAATTCCACCACCATAAGAGATTATAACATTTGTACAATTTAAGTTTATATAAAATATGTGTATTCTGCAATTGTCAAACTCATCTCTCTATAGGATCAGTGCAGCAAAGCTTCCTAAATCCTGATGTGTAAAAGCATCACCTGGGGATCTTGTTAAAATGCAGATTCCAGAATGGCAGATGAGGAGCTGAGCCTGATTTCACAGTTTTAACAAGGTCCCAGAGTATGTCAATGTTGTTCATCCTCAGATAGCATGCCCCAGAGAAAGACCCATTAAATTACAAATATTTTGTATTATACTACTTTCTCTAGCCATAAAGCAATCAAGTTAAGAAACAATAAAAAAAAAACTAGAAAAACCCCATGCTAAGAAATTAATACTTTTAAAGTAACTGAAGGATCAGTTCATTCTGAATATTAGAAAACATTCATAATTGAAGGATTTTTAAATATCAGAATTGGCAAGATGTAGCTAAAGTAATAAATGGAGGGGGAACTATAGCCTTGAATGTTAATATCTGAAAAGAAGTTAAAATTAATGAAACAAGCATCAAATATTTAGAAATTAGGAAAAACAAGAATAAATCCAACAGAATAGAGCAAAGAAAATGATCATAAAAAATTAATACACCTGAAAAAAATATAAAATAAATGTAAAATTAAGACTGTTGACCCTGCCACAAGTTAACACAACAGCAAGATGGCGTGCCTGAGTGGCTGAGTAGGTTAAGCAACCAACTCTTGATTTCAGCTCAGGTCGTGATTTTAGGGTTGGGAGATCCAGCCCCATCTTGGGCTCCTTCCTGAGTGTGGAGTCTGCTTATGATTTTCTCTCTTCCTCCGCCCCTCCCCACCTCCTGCCCCTGACTCATGCACGTGTTGTCTCTTAAAAAAAAAAAAAAAAAGATCTTTCCATCTCCCACTTCTCTGCTGCAAAGCTTTCCTGTTTCAGATAAGCCTTGCCTCCCTAAACATATTAAGCCTTTGACCCATTCACCCCTATTTGGACTCGGGCAATGGTCTGATATCCTTCCTGGCTATAAGGCAATACCCACCTCACTCCCTCTGTCCCACTGTCCTAACACCATGTATCTACCCTCAAAAAATACTGAAAAAAATTTGTGAACTTGCTAGCTTGTAAGATTCGGGAAAGTAGCCATCTATTAATGTGTTGAGAGTTTAGCTAAGTCACTCCATGATATTGCTTCCTGCGTATCCATTTTGTTTGGTGGAGTGGCCTGCAGGGACCTTAAACTGACACTAGCCTTCACAGACAACCATATCCCTAGATAACAGCCCGCAGAGTCACCAGCAAATGTGTAAGTTTCTCATATGACTTCTCCAACATCCCATATGATCCACAGTCTGTCTTGCTTCCCAGGGCCTTCCCTTATGCACTCCTTAGGTAAGACCCCAATGGAACTTTACCAAAATCCTGCTTTTCTGGTTTGAACTGACCAATCCAGGCTTAGCCTGGAACTTAAGAGCAGTCCTCTCACAGACCCCCAAGAAAGACATGTGCCCCAGATCCTACTGTGGTATCTATCTGCCCTCTGCCTTGATCTTCCTCGGTAGCCTCTAGAGGCAGGCCCTGATCTTCCTCCAGGACTTGTGAATAAAAACATCTCTATTACTTTTTTTTTTTAAGATTTTATTTATTTATTTTACAGAAAGAAAGAAAGTGCAAGCATGTCTCCAGAGTGATGGGCTGAGGAAGAAGCAGACGCCCCACTGAGCAGGGAGCCCGATATGGGGCTCGATCCCACCTGAGCCAAAGGCAGGTACTTAACCAACTTAGCCACCCAGGTGCCCCCAAAACTTCTCTATTTCAATTCTTTTGTGGTCTGTTGAACTACAACTCATCTGTACTCCACTTAAAAGATGTTAATTTAATAAAGTCAGAGCCTCGTCTATTTTGTTTGTTCTCCATTGTTTCTTCTCTACTTGGTACACAATACTTACTGAACGGGGGTGGGCGGAGGGGAGGGGAGGGGAGGGGAATGAATGAAAAAAAAGGTAGAAAGTAAATAGTCTTACCCCTTAACTTCAAACAGGTTTAAAAACAATGAAAAGCCTGTCCATCTTTAAATATTTTGGAGAAATAAAATTCAAAAATTTTATCAAACATATTCCACCAAAGCAAAGCACTTGTGTTTAGATCATAAGAACCAAGGATTTAAAATACTTTAACACTGCTCCCTTAGGAACAATGGATTGATAAGTTCAATAAATGTTCATTTACTAGACAAATGAACAATTCTGTTAGCAAAAATTTCCTCACAGGGCACCTGGGAGGCTCAGCTGGTGAAGCATCAGATTCTTGGTTTTGGCTCAGGTCATCATCTTAGGGTGTTGGGATCAGGCCTACATTGACCCAGAGTTTCTCTTTCCCTCTCCCTCTGTCCCTCTACCCCGAGCTCATGCGTGATCCCTCTCTCTCAAATAAATAAATCTTTAAAAAAAAAATTCCTTATGTTCTAATTGCCGCATGTTTACAACAATTTTAAGGGAATGGTTGAAAAAGAAAAGTAACTAATTTATTGGCTAAAGTGTTCCTTAATAGCCAAAATGCATGCAACATTTGATTACAGCATTTTGTCACCTCTCGTATATCAGCCAAACTGAATTAAAATTTCTGTCTAAGTTAGCTGAATCACCTCTTAGCCACTTTTTGTTATTCTGACTTTTAGACTTGGCAGATACAAAATGATCAAAACAGCCATGCTACCCCTTCTATGGTCAAAATTTCTATAGGACCAAGATTAAGTAAAATTTCCACAATCTATTCACAGTTCTAAAGCATATCCCTAATGTTTCTGTTCCAATTTCTAACTACTTTAAGCAGTCTCTGTGTTGTTTATTCTAACATCACTTGGCCATTATTAAAGGTCCATTATCCACAACCACCCATCTAAGGAGGTCCACAATAAAACCAGCCTTTATCACATTCAATTCAAAAAAGCAAACCTCAAAAGATTTTCAATTTTAATTTAAATGAAGAAAATTTTGACAATGGAATCATTAAAAATGATTTTGTCTTCACCTAAGCAATGCTTTCATAGTAAAGAAAACTTTTAATACACACTGCTACAAAGCCAAGAGAATAATATAAATTAACTACAAGAACTCAAGGTTGGATTAATACTTTGATCAGGCACAAGAGCAAGGATTTTATAACTGCAATTAGTTTACATGATTTATTCAAGATAATACCTTAATCAAAAGTACAACCTTTAGTACTCAATGTAAAGATTACAACAAAATATTCAGAGGAATATCACAGTAATCAATATAACTTCCAAAATTTTAGTCAAATGTTCTATACTTCGATATTTAGGAATCCACAAAAATGAAAAAATCTGAAACACTTCTAAACTTTAAAATGAAATTCCACAATAACCAACACTTACTGAATATTCACTATGTCCTCACCCTCTGATGAGGTAAAGAAAGGGCCAAAGGGAGTAAGAATGGTTGCAGGTGGAAAAGCTGCTGAAGTCATCTAAAAAAGACATGATGACAGCTCTGACTGGGGTAGTAACAAGGGAAGTAGACAGAAGTAAAAAGATCCCCATATTTGACAAAACTTGGAACCTACAGAATTGACTGATGGAGGGTCATGGAATAGAGAACCACAAGGAGGAAAGAGGAGCAGAAAAGGATCATTAGACTCAAAAATCTCATGAAATGATGGTACTCCCCAAAGAGGAAACACCAGAGAAGCAGTGTCTGCAGAAAAGAAAAGCACCAAGAATTAAAGACAGCATTTGAGGAAATCAAATACCCAACCTTCAGAATGAAGAAGGAAGGGCCGGAAAACTCAGCCTAACCGAGAACAAGGTGTGAGCTGATTTAAGATCCTCATTTGTGAGGCGCCTGGGTGGCTCAGTGGGTTGGGCCGCTGCCTTCAGCTCAGGTCATGATCTCAGGGTCCTGGGATCGAGCCCCGCGTCGGGCTCTCTGCTCGGCGGGGAGCCTGCTTCCCTCTCTCTCTCTGCCTGCCTCTCTGTCTACTTGTGATCTCTCTCTGTCAAATAAATAAATAAAATCTTTAAAAAAAAAAAAAAAAAAGATCCTCATTTGTGACAACAGTGTTCATTAGAGACACCAGTCCAGAGACATCAAACCAAGTGTATGTGCACAGTGCAGATCAGTCAGAGACTTTGGCCATGCTGGTTCTACTGTCCTGTCAGTCTCATATTCCTGCAAGCCCCATCTGTCTGGCCACTTGAGAATTCCCAAAGTAGAAGAACTTATTGTTCCCAGCTACAGCTAGGCCTAGGAGTCCAAAGCAAGAATCTTAGGAGGAAAGGGAAAGAGGAGTGACACAAGCAGCTGAAAGTTTATCAGCTTTCAGGTCTGGCCTTGGCCTCCCATCTCTGTAGCAGAGACTTTAGGTCAAATTGAAATTTACCCTATTCTATCATATCACTACTCATTCACAGCCCCTATACCTAAGGTCTACTCCCTGCTCTCTACCCCATACCATCCCACCTGACTGAACAGAATGATGACTGCTGCCCTTTAAAACACTCATACATAGGAGTCACTCTGAATCAGACCTAGCCCTGGCTTTCTAGCCAAAACACAGAGCCCCCATTCTCATGAAGAGTAAGAATTCAGATTCCAAAAGGAGGATGATGCTCTAGACTTCACAGATTCTGGAACTAGGGTCAGAAATTATAGAAAACTTTGTCAACTGAGACCTCTTACTGATCCCTTAAAGACACTATACGGGTAGTATACATGTTCAAGAGATTCTTCAATGCTGCCCTATGTAGCTGAAGTTAACTTTCCAGGTATTTAAGTGTTCTATTATATAAATATATGCCCAAAATATTAAGCCTTCTGCTTTCAACTGACATTTGGGCTGTTTCTAATTTGGAGCTATTCCAATAAACATCATTTTACACATAAAAAATAAAATGTGACAACTAAAGAGCATTTCAACCCACCATGCTACCACTAATTTGTCCATAGTCAACTAAAGATTTCATTTGCAGTGTACTCATAAAATTACCATCACCTTCAATATGGCCAATATTTACTTGTAAATATAAAATATATATTAAATATAAATATAAAATATAAATATAAAATTTGACATTATTTAGAGTTAGAGAACAAGTATGCTCTATGATTATCTTAGTAGTAAACTATTAATTTTAAATAGCTTCCCATAAAGTAACAGAAATAATATAAATAATGACTTACACTAAAATAGCTTTCCTGAAAATACATACAAGAATATTCACTGCATCCCTTTTTCTGAATTTGTGTCAAGATCTCTCTCCAGAAACAGCCCTAAATATGCAAACACAGTATAGCATGTGAATCTTTCAAGCTTCCAAATGCCTCAATAAATGGATACTTCTACAAGTCTCACTAAATATTAAATGAGAACATCAAAAGTAAATTAATGGGAAAGTCCAAAAGGAAAAAAAAAAAAAAGTTCACTGCAGGACCGTTTACAGTAGCCAGAAACTGGGAGGAAAATAACTGGTTACTTGAATACTGGTATATCCATGCAGAAGAGCACTGTGCAACCACTAAAATGAGTTAGGAAGATCTCCAAGTTACTGTGGGGGAAAAAAGCATACACAGGACATACACATATACATACAAAGGACACGGTCACCTGTGTAAAAAGAAGAGGGCACATTCACATTTTCATTCACCTGTACAGTATCTGGAGGGCTACAAAACAAAATGTAAAACAAGTTCTATCAGGGGAGTGGGACTACAGGACCAAGATAGAAAAGAAATTTTCACTGTATAATTTTAATATCATTTCCCATTTCTTTCATACCTTTATACTACATATGTGTGTGTGCCCAGCTGTCAAAACAATAAAGAGTGTATTTTCTGAGACCAAAGAAATATAATTCATAAGGGTAGCTTAATAGAAATTTATGAGTTGGTAAAAGAGCACTAAGCAATGATTCCTACTGTTACTGAGCCAAACAGAGCTTAAAAATTCTTTTTGGGGGGCGCCTGGGTGGCTCAGTGGATTAAGCCGCTGCCTTCAGCTCAGGTCATGATCTCAGGGTCCTGGGATGGAGTCCCACATCAGGCTCTCTGCTCAGCAGGGTGCCTGCTTCCCTCTCTCTCTCTCTCTCTGCCTGCCTCTCCATCTACTTGTGATCTCTCTCTGTCAAATAAATAAATAAGATCTTAAAAAATAAAAAAAATTCTTTTTGGGGGGCTAATTTGGGATTATGATGATAGAGTACTATCTTCATCTTACAGAAAAATGATTCACTGCCAAATTTCATTTTTCAGTAATATGAGAAAATCCCTACAAAGCTCTATTTTAAAAAAATTTTAGTGTATTCTATAACATCCTAAAAATCAAAGCAGTCTTTTTAAAAAGCAAGATCAGAATTAGAATGCATAAAGATTATACCATAAAATATTACAAGAATCAGTTTAAATAGTAACTGATAATTAAAATATATAGAAAAAAAGTTTATCTTAAGTATTATAGTACTTCATATTAATAGTTTTGTTCCATGTTTAAAGCTATTTATAGAGCACATGTGATTTATTAGATTAGTACCATATCACTTGGACTATGCAGTTAAAACCAGACACCAAGATTCACCTAGTAGAAGCTACTCATATTACCAAAAACTAAATAAATAAATAAACTTGGAATTCAAAATTTGGAATCTAAGAACACTTAGATATCATCTAGTTCTTCAATTTATAGATTAAATAATTGAGTTTCAGAGAAGTTACACAGCTGGTACTCCTCCTTCCACAGTCAGTTATTTGCCTCTAAAACACACTATAAACCCAATCTTCAAAGTCATGACAAATATCACTGATATATTCCCTATTATATGCAATTAATGAAAATGGGAACTCCCATAAATTACTGAAAACTAATATTACATATACAGTAATAACTCATAGCTTCATAGAAGCGATCACCTTAGTTATCATTTATAAAAAGTGGTTCCAGAATAAAAGAAAGTGAGTTGATAACCTGGGAGTTAAGAAAAAAGTACAGAGAGTAGCAAAAGGAAGCTATCTGGCAATCATCCATTCAAACAATCTGTTTAGAAATACTATAAAATTATTATACTACAATGGAAATCCAATTGATGTTCTAACAAAATGTCTAATGTGGATACAAAGTTGAAGAGATGGGAAGTTTTAAACATTATCCAACTGTCTATTATGAGTCTGTGAATATAAGTCACCTTCAAATTTTACCCAAAATATAGCTCAGACCAATGAATTCAGTTAATATTTACTATGACTATGCACAAACCACAGATTAATTTCAAGAAAAATATCACAACAATATTTTCTCAAACAAAAATGTGTGGACTCAGGTTCTGAGCTCCTGGAGATGTGTAACACAGATTCTACTGGAAAAACAAGGTTAGCAAGAAGAGTAATGGGATATTAATAAAATGACCGATTTGTTGTCCTAGGTTTTCCTGGCCAGGAGAATGGAGAATGGAAAAACTGAACCATGAAATCAAAAAGGCATCTGTCTTCCAGGTTTCTCTCTGCCAATGTCTTGAGAAAAATGTTTGAACTTTCCTGTTGGCTTTGTATGCAAATAGCTCCAGATGCAAAGTGAACCACATCTAAGTTATTTGGTTCAACATCTGCTGGTCCAATTCCCATTATTCCTTCTAAAGGGTCGGCTTGTGACAGACAGTTTAGTTTGCCCTCTATATAAGCTGTTTTGAAGGAGCTAATTTGGATTAAAGTATCTATCTAGACCACTTGTTTTTCCCTTTGATGGTCAATGCATTCTAATGTGGTTCTGTGTAGTGCTACAAGTAACTTAGAAACATATTGGAAAGGACAGTATTCAAGGTTTCGCCTCCCACCTCGCCTTCTAGACAATTTAAATTTATACAGTTAAAAAGTAAAAAGTGAACAGTCATTTGCCTCTAAAACAGCACCACACACATTGTGCACAATGGCAACGTGACAACACTTTCTGACCTAATATTTTTTTTCATGAAATCTCTATCAAACATTTGAAGCTGAAGTTATTGATAAAAGCATTTAACACTATTAACAATGCATTCCATGAAACATTTAGTCATTTGAGATGACAATTTTCATATAGTATCACTGAAAATGGAATAAGGTCCATAGCACATGGCACTTAGTGTCTGATACACAGTATACTTTCAAACATTTGATAAACGAATGAATTAAGTGAATGAATGAATAACACAAAAAAAAAAACTAAAGAATTCATTTAAATAAATCCCATATATTCTGAAACCTTGGGTCTGCTACAATCAGAAAACAATCAAAAAACATACTGAATCCAAACTAAGACTAATAGTCTAATGTTCATAGAACTATTGTACCCTTCAGAAGGATACAATAGGGAGGACAAATTGCTTTATGGGGTAAAAATGAGGAAAAGAGGAGAAATAAGAATATCCACCTTTAAATGGATAACTGTGTGTGTGTGTGTGTGTACATATATATTTTTGCTTTTATAGGTACATGTGTGTATCAGAAGATAAACATTCATTTTGAAAAGTAGTTTCCTAAAAAGTAGAACATTACCATTCTTATAAAAATTTGTAAGATAGTTGATAATGATTTCAAAAAAAGATCTCTTAGCTTTAGGAAAAAAAAAAACTTTTTCTAAAAAATACAGCTCTATGTGTAGTTAACTCAAAAACTTTCAGATATTATATGCTATGCAAAATCTAGAATGATTTTCCTTCAGAAAAATATTTAGAAAAATAAATAAGAAAAAAAGTCAGTAAAATAACTCAATACTACTATTATTGCTTCTAGACCCTAGTATTTTTTAACTAAAATTTAGTCTAACCTCTACTCTCCTCTACTGTTACCTGCTGCCATACAGTAGGACCAGACAAAAAATTAGGAAAAAAACAAAAACAAAAAACAGCAAAAGAGATGTTCTGTTCTCTCTTTCTGTGAATCCCTGATTACTCTTGTTAATCATTATTTCCAGGTCATTTGTCTATCTTGGGAATGACCAGGAAACTTAAGTAAACCCTAGAGTATAGCTTCTTTGTCATCTTTGAGTAATTATCTAAGATTTCCAAGATTGCTATATTTTTAAAGGCAAGTTTAGGTTTGCCTTCCTCTACCTTGTGATTGTAAGACTATTTAGTTACTGCCTAAGAACTAAAACTAATTAAAAAGAGTTACTGTTATTGAATCACTATATTGTACACCTGAAACTAATAATATTGACAAATTAAAATAAAAAATTTTTATAAAGAGTTACTTTTGAAGGCAAATCTGTTCTACTAATCATCAAGAAATAATTACTGAGCACTGTTTATTAACAAGGCACATGCTATACTAAGTGCTTAGGATTCACAAAGGTTTAAAAACAGTCTCTACCCACCAAGGTTTAGACTAAAGAAGACACATACAGACAGCAATCATATTGATAAAATATTTTTAAAAATATAAATTAGTTACTCCATGTTTTTGGCAGCATTATTTACAACAGTCAAAGGAAGCAACCCGAGTCCATCAATGGATTAATGGATAAAAATGTGGTCTGTACATACAATGGACTATTACTCAGGCTTAAAAAGGAAGGACATTCTGACACATGCTACAACATGGATGAACCCTGTGGATGTTATGCTAAGAGAAATAAGCCAGTCACAAAAAGACAAACACTGTATGATTCTATTTATATGAGTTGTCTAGAATAGAGAGAAAGTAGAATTGTAGCTGCCAGGGGCTGGGGGTAGGGGCAAATGGGTAGTTACTGTTAAATGGCTACAGAGTTTCAGTTTCACAAGATGAAAATGTTCTGGAGACTGGTTGCACACCAATGTGAATATGCTTAACAATACTGAACTATACACTTAAAAATGGTTAATATGATAAACTGTGTATGTTACTTAACCACAGTTAAAAACAAAACTGGCCAAAGTGCCAAGCAAATGATGCAGAAAAAAAATGACACAGTAGTTCAGAAGTAAGAGCAATTATAAGATATGGATTCAGTTAAAGTTCTATATACCTTGGTCTGAAAGAAAAATGAGACTCAAGCAGATAGGAGATGAGGGAATGTACTACAATCAGAACAATGGCAAAGTGACAGAACAGACACCAGCCAGACACAAAATGTATACAGATCATAGTTTGACCAGCCACAGGCTTCAAAACAAATAACCATGGAAGGTAAGCTAAAAGGAAAGACTACGAAATAGAGAGGAAAATGCCCAATAAAGGCAGTTGTTTTCATTGAGTATCTTTCACTAAGATAAAGTAATAATTACCACACTTTTAGTGAGAGTAAAGGCAGGAGGAAAAGGTATTTGCTTGTCTCTTGCTTACAATACTCCAACTTCCATGATGACGGAAGTATGGAGCCACATTCAAAAGGTTAGATGCCATAAATTGATGAGATATGGCTTAGAGGTAACAATTTGGATACGGAATCAACATGTGCATTTCATTTATTCTAACTGGCAATTTTTTAACATCATCATCAGCTCTGCACAGAAACTAGCATTTTAAAAGGTCCCTCTATGCAAATAACACGAATATTACAGTGAGATGTGTGTCCTGAGGCACCTTGATTCATTAACAGTATTGCAGGCCATAAGCAGACACTGTTTTTAAGATAAATTAATTATCCCAGTTGCTATTACAAAATCACCCTCCAACTGCCAGCTCTGCACCAAGATAATCATTCGACACATGAAGCCTATGACTATACTCTTTACTTAAAATCTTTTATCCTAACACCAAGAATGAAAATGTCTATTTCTCCCCCCAAATACTTTAAAAACTTAAACCAAATGTTTCTGAGTAATCTTCTTGGATTTTAAGCTGTGGTAAAACTTGGTTAATAATCATCTCTTTTAGAAATATTTTTCATATAGATTACAAACTGTTAGGGTGTAGGTGGAGAACCAGACAGAAGGAAAATATTAAGTCCTTTTTTGAACTGAAAAGAATCTACATTGGATCTCTTAAAGCTTCCTATCTTCTCTGGACTTTAGTGTGGAAATGATTAAATTGTTATACTAATTAGGTTGTTCAGATCACTCTGGTCTAAACTTCCAGATACCTGAATCAGAGGCTCCTGCAGGCAGAGAAAGAGAAACTATCTTCAACAAAAGAGAAAGATTACTTGGCTGAGTCAGCATCTACCATGTCTTCACTTCAGCTGTTGGCCAGGTTAGTTTATCTCCACTTCTGCAAGTCACTGAGGAAATGCAGAAAAAGTACTTTCCACAGGTCTGATTTCTTACGGGACTGAGGGAGAAACTGGGTGTGCTGTCTGTGTGTACATACGCACACACTAGAGGAACTGTTAATTCTAATTAGGCTTTGAGAACTTGACCTACAAATATGGACATATACATAGATGTGACCTATAATATTCATTATTAGAGAACAGGAAGTAGATAATCTGGCCATAATATACAATTCTTTAATATACTGCCACAATTATAGGAAAACAGATTCTGTTCTTGCTTTTGTAAAGAAGTACAATTTGGTTTCAACTTCCAATCCACTGAAATCATTTCCTTAAAAGCCATTTCTGACTGTGCTTATTTTCTCAGTCTCTGATCACACTAACCTCTCTCACATACAGCCTTTAGCCACCAGGACCATAACTTCTTTGAAATGTTTTACTCCTGATGCCTAGCCCATACTCTCCTTATTTCTCAATCTTCTGTGTCTTTCTTTTCCTCTTGTTCCTTAATTATGGACATCCAAATTTCTCTACTTAACCCTAATCTCTTTACATACTGATTCCACAGTTATCTTCTACAACTTCAACTGTCATATCTACGAGAAAACTCCCAAATGAAGAACACCAGCCTTAACCTTTCTCCTGAACTAAAGGCAGCTTAAATACACAAGTCTAAGACAAATTCCTTAGTCTTCATGTTGTCCCAAACCAACTTTTTAAAAATTCTCTACTTCTGTTCAAAGCAATACCATTCCTTTAGAATCAAGGCTTGAAACCTCAAAAATCAATTTTGACTCCTGCCTCACCCTCACATCCCGTCAGCCAGATGGCCCTGCTGATGCTTTCCCCTAATCAAAAAAAACCCAACAAACAAACAAACAAACAAAAACCACCAGTTAACTTAAAAAGAACTGAAATATAATCTGATAGACTAGAATTCATTCCTAAACATATACCTGTATCAAACTCCAAAGCTTTTACAATCCATCATTTTGTCATCTGTACAATAGATAATATTGTAGCTGCTCGACCTACTTTACAATAAACAAATACATGATAACACACTGAAAATCCTAAACCATTACATAAATATCAGTATTCCAATTTTTCTATCAATTTCCACTGCCACTCTAGTTGTCATTCATTCAGTTATTCACTTCTTTAAAGATTTATTTATTTATTTGAAAGAGAGATAGTATATGCACACATGCTCATGAGTGGGAGAAGGGGCTGAGGGAGAGAATCTCTAGCAGACTCCCTGCTGAGCACAGAGCCAGAGGTGGGGCTGATCTGACAACCTAATCATGACCTGAGCCAAAACCAAGAGCTGGACACTTAACCAACTGAGCCACCCAGGCTACCCTCATTCTTTTTTTTTTTTTTCCTCCTTTAATTACTCTTTTTATAAATACTTACTGAGGACCAACTATAAGCCAGGCACTAAACTCAGCATTTGAGACATAACAAAAGGACAGACACAGTGCCGATCCCCACAAAATTTACAGCCTAAACTGCAAGTCAGAAAATAGGTGCACAGAGATGTGGGAGGGTTCTCTGGGAAGGCTTCCCAGAAAAGGCATATTAAAGCATAAAACAACACATAAAACAAATAGGAGTTAGTATAATAAGGGAGCGGGAGAGAGTGGTGGTGGGAAACAAGGTGAGAAATTCCAGGGAAAGGAAACCACATACATAAATCCCTCAAACAAGAATGAGCGTCCTAACTATGTCATTCTCTTTCCGACATTTACACATTTGTTTCATTGCTTTTTCTCACTTCAAAATCTTTCCCCATTCTCCCATCTGTGCCTATTCAAATCATGAAAATCCTTCAAAGCCCGGATCAATAATATACACCCAGCTTCAAGAATAGTACTGGACTCGTACCAGGCATGAAATAAACATTTTCTAAATGAATGGATGATGAAATCTTCATTCTCCCCAAATCACAAATCTGCTTCATATTACAAGTATGTATGTGCTTGTCCTATCTCCCCTTGAAGTAAAGGACACATTCCCATAGCACCTAATGCATAATAAGCACTGGAAAAATATTTGGAGGATGAATAACTCTAATATCTAAGACAAGGCAGAGCTGCTAAGGATACTTTCATCTTCTACTTCTGACTTTACAATGATTTGGCAGAACAAAAAGCCTAGGAAATTCAAAATATTATTTATACATGAATTATATTAATATTGAACATTAGGTCTTCCATAAAATATCTCTCATAATGGAATTTATTTTTGCATTTGATTTCTTGGATGGCTAAATTTTAATGTTTAATACTTTAGACTGACCTTCCTGGAAAAAACAAAAAAACACACACTTCTAAATTTAAATACTGGTGAAGATGTTAAATTAATTTTTATGCTATAAAATAAGAAGTCTTTTTAATTAACAAACTGGACAGCCTAAAATATTATTTGGTACCTCACTTTCCTGAAACTAAGACGGATTAGGAAATGTAAATTATATTTTAATTTCATTTAATGTTCATGATATCATTTTTGGAATCATGCCTCAAGCCACACTGCAGAATTTGTTACGCAATTTATCATCTGTTATTAAAAAAAAACCCTAAATTAAATCTGGGTCATTCCATTTTCAGATCAAAGAAGGCCAAGAGCAAAAGTAAAAAAGAGGCTTTCAAAGAAAAGGCAAAGTGTTCAATAAGAAAAAAAAATTCTAGTTACTGCAGAGTAGTACCTGTAGGAAAAGCAGCCCAAGGAATGGCAGGAGATGTAGTTTGCGTTTCACCATTTCCACCATCAAAAATCTCTGCAGCCTAGGGGGAAGAAAAAGGCAAATTTATTTTAGAAGATCTAAAAAATAGAAATGCTATTTAAGCAACCAAGACTTCCAGTCCCACAGGCTTATTCTCTGCTATATACCACACATTTTCAAATCCCCTCCAAATACTCAATTGTTTCTCAGTCTTCATAGTTACCACCCCAACCACTACTCCCCACCCCCAGTACGCATGCTCTGTTATTTTTAAGTAAAAATCTCCCTTCCTTATTAAAATATATCTCCTGCCAATGAAAATTTTCTTTTACACATCCTCGATCACATTTTCACTTGAGAAGTTTACATCTAAGTACTCTAAGTACATCTCTTTCATTAATTAGCACAAGACCTAATGGAGATCAATCTAAAGAAACAGGATTCATCTATATTCTTCAATAATCTACCATGCGGACTTCCTAGCACTCAACATTTAGAAAATTCATAAAACTGATGTTTTAAATTAACAAGCCTTCCTATTAAACAGTTTTTAAAAGTAAGGGACAGTCAATTACTGAATGTTGAGTTTCTGGGTAAGTTTTCTCTCTTAATTGTTCAGATCACAGCAAAGTTATTATTGAGAAAAAGAACCAGAATTTCAATTTGGTTCAGCATTGAGTTGTCAGCCAAGCAGAAGTCAACTGAGGCAATCTGCCACAGAAGCTAAGTGACACAGAATATAGTAACTATTATCTATAAACTACAAAAAATGCACATGGTTTACATAACCAAGGGTGGAAATCTTCCATATTTCTACAACCAGATAGAAAAAGAAAGAACGCTAATAACTAATTAAATTGGAATAATTGGTTAACACTGTAATGTAATACTGAAAGGAATAGGTCCATTGACTGTAACATTGAAGTATAATTTTACTCTGAGGAAAACTACCTACTCTATTTTTTTCTGATATAATAAACCAAGCATGGTTTAAGTAAAGAAAACTGTACTAAGTTTAAACCTTCAAATAACTGACAACTTGTAAACAAGGAACTCAGATGATATCTAAAACATCTATTATCCTCAAAATTTAAAAAATTTTAACAAAGTGCTAATTTCAGTAACAGAAGATTTAATCACCCAACAAAACCTAAAACATTTTAAAAATTGCAAAAAAAAAAAACATACAAATCTGCCAAACATAAACCAGTGTCAGAAAAAATGCACAAAATAGGTATGTCCATATTGACAGACATTAAGAACCGACAAGAAATGATCTTATTCTTAAAAAACTCACACCATTTTTTCATAATATTCAGAATACTGAGTATATACTTAATATCTTGTTTCTCCTATTATGTCATTAATTAAAGTCCTGGTTTTAATAAACAATCTCTTTTTATTTATTTTTTTTTACCAAATTCCAAATTAGGTGAAAGTCTTACTAAAAAGGAAAAAAAAAAAGTCACAGAGCTCACTTGGTAGTTCCAGGACTTGAGCTCAGGCATCCTGACTCCTAATCCAGAGATTTTCCTGCAAGACTATACTGGCTCCATAAAAATAACTGGGTTACAAAATATTTCAATAAAATGAACACACACTGAAAAGGATTAAGGAAAAGACAGTGCTTCTTCAGCTAACAATTTCCACTTACAAAGCATCCAACTTAAACCTGAGAGAATAATCTAACAACACAAACATACTAATTAGCCCTATAAGCCACCAAAACACTATGTAGTTAATACACTAAATCAACTCATTACAGGTGTAAACATGAAAATATGTGACAGATCTGCAATACTCATCCTTCATCTCACAAAAGTATTTCCTAACAGACATGTATCCCAGCAAAATCGTCAGCTGACAATTTTTAAAACTTCTTTAATGCTTCTACTAGCAGCACTTAATTAACTCAACTTAAGCCATTCCATGGGCATGACCATACATTCAATAATAATTAGCTTTATCTCTCAAAAGGGATATATCTTAATTTTTCTTGATTTCATTTTTTATTCCAGTGTTACATTAAAAATGATCAAGAAATGATAATGAGTGCCAAATGATAAGTAGTACATTTTCAAAATAATATACAGCATTATAACCCCAAAAAGTTAAAGCAATTACATAAGCAAAATAAGGTAATTGCACATACCTCAAAACCACCAAAATCATCATCATCCATTCTTCAAGTGCACCTGAAAAATATCAGAAGACAATGAAACAAGCCCACACACAGAGTCATTTATGTCAAAACATTTTTCTGACTTAAATGTATATATATTTTGACTTGTAAATTAAAGCTATTTCATTTGAGATTTTTAAAAAATCTACTTTTTGTAACTATATGGGTATGCATTTTTTAATGCAAAAAGACTGGAGGTTTTTTGGCAAAATGAGCCATTCAGGCAAAATTAGCAATTTCTGTGACTTTTTCAGCAACCATGTATTTTGCCATTTTGTGTTGAGCCGCCAGGAGTGGAAAAATATTCTTTTACATTTTAATTTGCTTTTCCCAAATTGGCGCTAGGGCTCAATTCAATAATGCTTCCTGCTTTTTGTATCCATTCCTCAGTTGTCTGGCAACATCAGCACAAACTCCAGCTAAGAACAGGACTGTGGTGAATTTTTGGAAATCTGTCCCCCACCACAAAGGTTCTTCCCTCGGTTTCATGGCCGAGGTTGATTTAGATTTTCAAAATTGATCAGCATTTTTGAGCTGTGGCCACAACTTCTGGAGCATTTTGATATGTGTATTTTTAGCTGAAACTGCTTTGCACTTTTGGAAAAATGTGGAGCAAGTTACTAGGCTGATCAAGATAAATCAAGTCATGTATTCATGGGAGAACAGGGAAGAGAAAAACACAAGTGAATATCCTGAATTCCTCTTTTTAAGATAAACTACCTAAGAGAGAGACTGAGCAGTAAGATAATACATGCTTTACTTTGTACTTAATGTGTATCATTAAGATGGAAGGAGAAAACCATGAGTACCAGGACTTTTAAAAAGAAGAAAAAGAAAAAGCTTTTATCTAACAAAATGATTTAAAAAAAGAAAGAAAGAAAGAAAGAAACCTGGAAAAGCAAAACAAGTAATAGATGGTATACAATAAATGAAAAATAAATTCACAATAAATTGTGACTCAGTAGCCATAAGTAATACTCTGGTCAATAACGGGTTTCCTTTTTTATCTTTCAAAAGTGAATGTATCCAAATTATTAATTATAGTTTCTTTGACTCACTAATACAAGATGAACTTGGTTACAGAAAAACAACCTTCTCCAAATTAAAAAAAAAAAAAAAACAGCTAAACAAATTAAACCATGTTAAGCAATGATTCTAAAAGCATTTTCTAAGGCACTTTGCCTTGAGTGATGAAGCAGTAGTCATCTATAGCCAGGTCTTACCTTGTCAATGAAATTAATATTAATGCCTTGAAAAATAAAACTCAAAAATAGTCAAAGAAAAATAAACAGTGAAACATAATCTCAAAAATTGTTTTGTTTCAATAGACAAAGAAAATTTATTTTCACAGAAACTCAAGTAGGTAATGACACTAAAAGGAATATATGGAGGCAGAAGAACATTATAAAAAGGAAGGAGATTAAATTAACCCAAATGAGATACCACTATTGTCACCATTACCTACAATTTAATAGTTTGAAGAAAAAATTTTAAAAGATGTATTTCTCAAAAGAAAGCTAAGCAAGTCATCCACATACAACACTTAAAATATATAAACCAGACTTTCAGAAACTTTTGATGGTGGTTAGTTTGAAATGGAATTCACATTAATTCTGTTGCAAGCAAATAGAAATCTGTATGTGATTATATTTTTCATGAAGAAATTATGAAGTAAGAGTGATATGGATGCTGAGAATGAACCAACTCAAACTATAAACACTAAGTTTGTGTTTTCCACATGTATTCCATGAATCTCAGGAGACAATTAAAAAATATTTTTAGCATCTACAACACTGTATCCAAAGAATACAGTTTCAAGAGAATTTCTAGAGTAATGCTTCTAGGTGTTTCTGTAAATCACATCCCAATAAATTATTTGTAAGGTGCCAGAAATCTTGAAAACAAAAATAAACAGCCATGTTTAACAATCACCTCAGCTTGTTTGCCTGTGGTAAGGAACCAAATACCATCACTTTCCTAAGTACTGATTTAACTCTACAAAAGAATACATCAATGGTCACTGATGTTTTCCATATTCCTTTGTAAAGCAACCTTTACATATTAAAATGATGACAGTTTTCCTCTACCTTATTTTCAAAGAAATACTAACAGATTTTAAAAGATAGATGTGTCTTGAATTTCTTAAAATATAATAGAGAAATAGTTATTATTTTAACACATTAACATTTTCCAAATATTTTAGTTTCAAATCCTGCAATAGTTTCTGTTTTCTTCTGAACATTACAAAGAACAGGAGAAAGTAAAATTAGCAGCATTGATTTGTACAAATCAACTTCACTAAATACAAAAATTAAAAATTAGTTTTTAAAAGGAAATACTACAAGTGGGGATTTCAAGTGGGGACTCCTTTATAGTTAGCTAACTCCAGCACATTTAAAACATTATTTTATCTAAAATGCATTTATAATTTTTTAGAATATTTGTAGCACTTGCCATTATACCCCATTAAACTACAAATATAATACAGAAACACCAAATATATCTGTCATGTAACTTATAGAGTCACGAGCCTGGCTAAAAAATTGGAAGATCATGTAGTTCATTCTTTGTGCCATGGCAGGGGGGAAAGATGTATGACTGCTATGATTAGGTTATCTACACTGAAAGATATCACAATATCTAGTTTAACAATTCTCAGACTTCTTTACATGTGAATTTGATCTCTTCTGTTGCACTACTGTATTAATTCTCTCTTTTATTATTCCTAGTATTTAATACATCGCTGATATTTTATAAGAAAAACATACATACAACACTTATTGTAACAAATTTTTATTAGGCAATTCTATAGAAGAGAACACTCAAGATCCTCAAGGAGTTATGGTCTGGGGAGGCAGAGGTGGAAGAGTATAAGAAAATCATGCAAATGTTAAGAATATGAGCTATAAAGTAGCCTTAAGAAAGAAGAAAAAATGTCCAAGGTGGAAGGAAAGATTTTTAGATGGTGATATATCTAGTGGGCACATCATGAAGCGCTTCAGGTGGGAGATATTTGAGCTCTATTATAACAGACCTAACAGAGAATTTTAAATTGCACATTAAAAACATGAATTTATTAAAGTCTTTTCCGCAAAGTCTTTTCCCAAAAGATAGCAAAGATTTGTTTTGATTGTTTCCTTCTGCATAAACAGAGGGTCAAAGAGAATGTGAAATAAGAAAACTGAAGAAAAATTTGAAAGCAAATATAAGGAAGATGGATCGAAAATAAGAATCAATCACATTTACATCAAAGCATCTACAAAAGGCTTAGGAATGCATGGCAATGAAAAGAGGGTAAAGGTGAGAATCAAAATAAGAGTGGCAGATGTATCCCAAAATCCTCTTCCAGAATCTACACAACAGAACAACTTATAGTTCTTTATCATAGAAGAAGACTGAAGGTTTATTCCCTAGACATGATAAAGCCAAGGGTCCAGATTAGAAGACACTGAGATTTCTGGACTAAAAGTTCTCTTAAATATTGAGACCCATTCTCCCAATCCTCTTTGATCACTTGTCAACAGAACTGCCAGCAACTATGCTTAAGTCTTTAGTCATGATCTTAGAAGATTCTTCTCTGGGGCAGTTGGGTGGCTCAGTCAGTTAAGCGACTTGCTCTTGAGTTCAGCTCAGGTCATGATCTCAGGGTCGTGGGACGGAGCCCTATGTCAGGCTCCACACTCAGCAGGGAGCCTGCTTCAGTATTCTCTCTCTTTCTCTGCCCCTCCCCACACTTGCTCTCTCTTTGTCTCTAAAATAAATAAGTATTTTTAAAAAATAAGATTCTTCTCTGGTGAATCTAATCAACGCATGAAAAAGGACCTCATGAGAGACTCCTCAAAAAAACCAAACCAAAACAAACAAAAATACAGTTCACTCAGGTAATATTACTTTAACAAATCCTACCTACATACAGAGAATTTCCAATTTGTTCCTGATTTCAATAAAAGGATAACTAGTATAAAGGCTAAAAGAAAAGACTATCAGGTCAGGTTCCCTTGATTCAAATTATAGTTCTGTCACTTAACTGTGTTACACTGGGCAGATTATTTCAACACTGTGTACCTCAGTTTCCTCATCTGTCATACAGTGATACTAATACTACTACTACTAATAATAATGGTAACTAGCTCCTAAAGTCCTTATGAAGATTATGAAGATTAAATAAGTTAAAATAGATGAAGCACTTAGAACAGTGTCTGGTACATTCTAAGTATTATACAAATGTTCAAACTTCATTAGTAGTACTCCACTCTTACATATGACCACTTGGCCAAGGCCAAGGTCAACAGAAGATATAAAGAATGTATCTAATATAAAAATAAAAAACCAAGCTGGAAGGAAGGAAGGAAGGAAGGAAGGGAGAAAGAAGTAGAAGAAATAGAAATTACACAAGAAAATTTTCAAAAAAATTAAAAACTATAACTAGTGCTTTTAGAGAGTTAACAATAGAAGATAGTACATCCATGAAATAAGAACAGGAAACTCTAATGGGGGGGGAATGAGAGAGGGGTGTGCACCAAGATTAAGGGATTAAAACTAAAAATGATTTCAGAAGTGAAAAATTGCAGGGTAGATAATAAAGCTGAGGAGTATAAAGAAAACGAACGTCAGAGTAAATACTTAAGAAAATTAAAAGATCCTGTCCAGAATATGCAATATCTAATATTAGGAATTCTAGAAAAATGAAACAGAAAACAAAATGGAAGAAATCATCAACAAAATAATTAAAGAAAATTTTCTAAACCAGAAGTATAATTTTCAAATTTAATCCAAGAAAACAGAAGAATAAACCCACACTGAAGCACAGTAGAGACAAAAAGAAGATCCCACAAGCCCTAGAAGAGATAAAATTGTTTTCATACAAAGGACAAAGGACATAATGACATCCGACTTCACAGCAGCATTACTGGAAAGTGAAAAACAATGGAAAAATGTTTGTAAAATTGTGAGGAAAATGATTAACACAGAGAATTCTAAAATGAACCAAACCAACAAATAACTAATTTGTGGGAAGACTAAAGTCATATTCATACTGCAAAGCCTCAAAAAAAATTATTTGTCATTCTTTCTTAAAAAGCTATGGAGGGGGGGCACCTGGGTGGCTCAGTGGGTTAAGCCGCTGCCTTCAGCTCAGGTCATGATCCCAGGTCCTGGGTTCGAGCCCCGCATCGGGCTTTCTGCTCAGCAGGGAGCCTGCTTCCTCCTCTCTCTCTGCCTGCCTCTCTGCTTACTTGTGATTTCTCTCTGTCAAATAAATAAAATCTTTAAAAAAAAAAAAAAAAAAGCTATGGAGGGGTGCCTGGGTAGCACAGTCAATTAAGCATCCAACTCTTGGTTTCAGCTCAGGTTATGATCTCAGGATCATGAGATCAAGTCACTCAGCACAGACTCTGCTTATGTTTCTCTCTCCCTCTCCCTCAACTCCTCCCCCAACACGCACGCACACAATCTCTTTCTCTCAAATAAGTAAATCTTTAAACAAACAAACAAAAACAAAACAAAACAAAAAGCTATGCAGTGAACCAAGGAAATAAAACAAGACACAAGGAAGAAATGGGATTAGAAAATAGGTACCCTATGGGGCACCTGGGTGGCTCAGTGGGTTAAGCCGCTGCCTTCGGCTCAGGTCATGATCTCAGGGTCCTGGGATCGAGCCCCACATCGGGCTCTCTGCTCAGCAGGGAGCCTGCTTCCTCCTCTCTCTCTGCCTGCCTCTCTGCCTGCTTGTGATCTTTAAAAAAAAAACAAAAAAGAAAATAGGTACCCTAACTCAAGTGAAAAGCAAGGGAATTCTCCCAGAATAATGGTAAAGTGAGTTCCCAAGCTATTTATATAGCAAGGATAAGGAGCAACCCACCTAAATTTGCACAGATCAGAAAGTTCCTGGAATAGTATTCGAGCAAATCAAATTAATAGACTGTCTCATGTGTTTTACCATACAGGAGAGTAATGTTAAACAACTGGGTGGAAATTCAGAGTTGAATTAGTGATTAAAACATCAACTAAATGAAAACAGAGAGAAAATGGTATGTGAGACAGGAAAAGTAGATATTTTTACAGTACTGTATTTTTTATCTGTGAGTACAATTTACATAACAATAATAATGAACAACTACTGGCACCAAAATTTAATAAAACCATACTGGAAAGTTAAGAGAAATAAGATGAAGTATGTGGTATGGGTGGTTGAAGGGGTGGTAAAAGACAGCTAAAGCTTCATCTTCCATATTGGAAAGTTGATGGGTATGAAACCGAAAAATCAAGAAGCAGCAATAACACACATGTTAGGGATGCACTGGTAAACACTAAAAGAATCAACTATATGTGCTAAACATCTTGCATCTAAAAAACAAGACAAGGAGGGCTAGAAAAGAAGGGCAGGGATATGAGATGGCTGTGTTTCATAACAAGTAATTTACAACTTTTTTTTTTTAAGATTTTATTTATTTATTTGACAGAGAGAAATCACAAGTAGGCAGAGAGGCAGGCAGAGAGAGAGAGGAGGAAGCAGGCTTCCCGCTGAGCAGAAAGCCCGATGTGGGGCTCGAACCCAGGACCTGGGATCATGACCTGAGCCGAAGGCAGCGGCTTAACCCACTGAGCCACCCAGGCGCCCCACAACTTTATTTTTTTTTAAAGATTTTTATTTATTTATTTGACAGAGAGAGATCACAAGTAGGCAGAGAGGCAGGCAGAGAGAGAGGAAGGGAAGCAGGCTCCCTGCTGAGCAGAGAGCCCGATGCGGGGCTTGATCCCAGGATCCCAGGATCATGACCTGAGCCGAAGGCAGAGGCTTAACCCACTGAGCCACCCAGGTGCCCCTAATTTACAACTTAAAACTGTGAGCTTATATAATTAATTCTTTAAAGACAGTATTAAAAAAATCATGGCACAATGAACCAACCATCTATTCTTTCTATCAAAATACTTGGAAAAAGAAAAAAAGTCAAGGAAAGAAAGTTGTTATTTTTTTTTAACAAAACTAACTATAAACAGAGGCTTAAATATTTTAAATTAATATTTAGCCAGTGAAAAAATTAATTTTTTTCAATTTTTTCACGTTAGTCTTCTTTATGACATTTATTAACATTTATTACAAGTTTATACAGAATGTAAAAGTGTGTCTCAAACACCTAAAGTTCCTAAAAATGGAACCAAATGGAAAAAAAAAACTCTAAGAAAAAAGAAATTTAGGTAACTGACTTCAAAAAGTACAATTTCCAGAGATCACCCAGATTATTCTATCAGCCCTAAGTGTCTTAACATTGTCCACTTAGCACTTAACTCAATCTCTATTCCATGTGAAAAACTACTGGCTAACCAGCATCCTCATAATCCCAATATTTTTCCATTTGATCCTGTTTCATACCATGTTTCCTAGAAGCAAAAGACAAGTGATTTTTTTTTTTTTTCTGACTGTCCTGGGCAAACATAAATTGGTAAAAGGAACCAGAACAAAGAAAGTACACACACACACACACACACACACACAGACAACACCCCTTAGTCAAAGTTAAAAATGAAGAGTCACTAAGACTCAACTAATTTGAAGAGTCTAATCATATAAGATCAGAATTTCAGGCTTATCTGGTCAAGGAAATTATTTATTTACCTAATTTCATATAAGCTCTTCCAAGATTGTGCAGGGACCGTTTCTTTTACCTACTTTTAACTCTCTGGCACCTTCACCAGAGGAGCACATAGTAGGGTCTCAAAGAATACTTTTGAATCAGTGCCTTTGGAATAAATCACTAAATGAAAGCAAAGGAGTTGCTAATAGTTCCCACATGACTTCCCTTCCCTTTTATTTCTCTAAGAAAAACATGTTGGAACTTGAGTAGTAGAGGATCGAGTTGCTAGCACTAAAACAGAGCTTCCCATATTAAGGTGTGAGCTTGAAGGCCTACATCTTAAAAAATCTTATATTGTTACACTCCTCTGTCTTAAGTATCCAACTATTATTAGGGTTAACAATAATTTTGAAACATCCCCTATGAAGCTGAATTATAAAATTATTGCTACACTATAAATACTAGTGCCAATAGTAAAATGTCACAAGTTAAAAAAATAACTGAGGTATATATTCACTTCCTGAAAAATATTCTATTCATAAATGATCAGATGGGAAGACATCCCAACCACTAGTAATTCTAATAACTAAATATTGTCTTTTATATAATTTTCATCTGTACTATGAATTAAGCTTTTGTTTTTGCCAGCCATCATTCAGAAAATTTATACATCCCAGCTGATAACAAGAAACAAAATTGCACAGCACTTTTACATTCTCCAAACCCTTACCTGTTTCCCAGCCTCTTTGGTTACTTCTACCTCCTCCAACTCCTCATAGCAATCCTTCCTCCAACTGATGGATGGATGTCTGATCCTGTCTCATTATCCTGTCCTTCAAAGACTGCATTTAGTCATGATCTTGATGCTCTACCCAAATTTTGCAAAATTAACCACCTCACTGTATTCAGTTATATATTTATAAGCAAATAATAAATACTGTTATATGGCCAACCTACTGTCAACCCAAAATTTTCAGTATATCAATTATACTCTTTCTACCCTGCAAAATCTTGACCCTCAATGTTAGGGGTTAGGTCTATCACCTCATCTCACATTTTAAAAGAGGACACAGACCACCTCTGGAGAGAAACAAGATTTAAGAAATACTACAGTCTCAGGGTACCTGGGTGGCTCAGTGGGTTAAGTCTCTGCCTTAGGCTCAGGTCATGATCTCGGGGTCCTGAGATCGAGCCCTGCATCAAACTCTCAGCTCAGCAGAGAGCCTGCTTCCCCATCTCTCTCCCTGCCTGCCTCTCTGCTACTTGTGATCTCCATCAAGTAAATAAAAAACAATCTTTAAAAAAAGAAAGAAAGAAAGAAAGACTACAGTCTCTTTTTCTTTCTTCTTTACTTCCCTCCAAGAGAAAAATGGTAGTGAGAGCAGAACATCCATAGGTTCTCTGCTGGGTGAAATTAATGTATGAAAGTCAACATGCATACACAGTATCAGCTCTTTAAGTTCCTCACTGGGAACCGTGCGCATAAACACATTATCCCTCTAGTGCAACTCCCATGAGAGAAGCTCATCAGAGAAAAACTTCATTTTCTTACCATGAAGACATGTTTTTTAGCCTGCGACTGGATGAATAAATCTAATTCAGAAGAGAACTTGTAGGAGACCTCATTGCCACCTCAATCCAAACCACATTTACACTAAACTTTTAACAATAAAAGCACTTTTCTGATTCCTATTACTTGGTTCCATTTCTCAATCAATTCAGATCTGGAGTGGTATAAGGCAACTGACAATGTCTCCCAGAAACAATCAACAATATCCAATTACCTGTCTTCTGCCAAGAATTTAAGAGAATTCACTATAAAATTCATGTTTCCCATCTTCAATAGGATTCACAGTGCTGCCTATCACACCTATTTTTTCTCTCATTAAGCCACTTTCTCTAATTCTCTAGCAACTATTTCAAAGATTCTCAATGCTCCTCAAACGACCAACCTTCCCATTCCTTCCTGTAACCAAAGCACATAACCAAGCCTCCTGCTAAAACAGAAGGCATTTTAAGAAAGTCCCTTAATGTCTTTCTACCAAAACTGTAGTTACCAGCATCTGTACCAAACCATTCCAGTTTATTCTGCTCACACAGAAAGAGGAATCCCTCTACATTCTTTTAAAGCTAATTTCTTCATCTGTGTTCTCAGACTTGGTTCTCTCAATTGTGTTTTCTCTTAAATATTTAACTTCCTCCTCTTATTTGACTCCTCCCAAAACACTGAAACATGCTCCAGGTCCTACATCTTTGGAAATGAAACAAAACAAAAACAAAAGCAAAACCCCTCTCAACTACACATTCTTCTCCAACCACAGCCCCCTCCTTTTCACAGCTCAACTTCATAAATGCTCTTTCTTACAGCCTATGCCTGTAACCAATTATCTCCTTTTCACTAAATGCAAAAAGACACTTTCAATTCCTTGTCTTATTTGAACACTAACAGCATTTGACCAGGCTTTCCTTCTCAAAACACTCTCCCCCCATTACAAGACAACCATACTTCTTTTCCCTCTTTCTTCCAATTTCTCCGGCTGCTTCTTCTCAATCTCCCTTGCAGGTATTTCTACCTATCCTTTAAATGATGGTGCTCCTAATTAAACACTCCAACCTACCCGTTCTTGTTATCTCAATTCAAACGCAGTCCCTGGACTACCTCATTCACTCCGTTGGACTCAATCACAAATACAAGCTAAGAAATCTCCAATTAAGGAGGAGGAGTCAAGATGGCGGAGAAGTAGCAGGCTGAGACTACTTCGTAGCAGGAGATCAGCTAAATAGCTTATCTAAAGATTGCAAACACCTATAAATCCAACGGGAGATTGAAGAGAAGAAGAACAGCAATTCCAGAAACAGAAAATCAACCACTTTCTGCAAGGTAGGACTGGCGGAGAAGTGAATCCAAAACGACGGGAAGATAGACCGCGGGGGGAGGGGCCGGCTCCCGGCGAGCAGCGGAGCAACGGAGCACAAAATCAGGACTTTTAAAAGTCTGTTCCGCTGAGGGACATCGCTCAAGAAGCTTAACTGGGGTGAAGCCCAGGCGGGGTCAGCGCGGCCTCAGGTCCCACAGGGTCACAGAAGGATCGGGAGTGTCTGAGTGTCGCAGAGCTTACCAGTATTAGAACAGGGAAGCCGGTTACAGAGACAGAGCCGAGGAGTGAGCTCTAAACTCGGGGTTGCCTTGGGCCAGTCGCAGGCTCGGTCAGCTCGGAGGGCGGCCGGAGGCCAGGGTGACGGGAGTCATTGGGCGCTGTTCTCTGAGGGTGCACTGAGGAGTGGGGCCCCGGGCTCTCGGCTCCTCCGGGCCGGAGACCGGGAGGCCGCCATCTTTATTCCCGTCCTCCGGACTCTACGGAAAGCGCTCAGGGAACAAAAGCTCCCGAGCAAACCCAGCAAACCGGAGCAGATTACTCAGCCCGGCCCCGGGTAAGGGCGGTGCAACTCCACCTGGAGCAAAGACGCTTGAGAATCACTACAACAGGCCCCTCCCCCAGAAGATCAACGGGAAACCAGCCAAGACCAACCAAGTTCACCTACCAAGGAGTGCAGTTTCAATACCAAGGAGAGCAGCGGAATTCCAGAGGAGGAGAAAGCAAAGCATGGAACTCATGGCTTTCTCCCCATGATTCTTTAGCCTTGCAGTTAATTTAATTTTTTTTTCTCTTTTTCAATTTTTTTTTCTCTTCTTCTGCTAAACTTTTTTAACTTTTACCGTTTTCTTTTTTTAACGTTTTTTAGTTTATCTAATATATATATATTTTTTTCCTTTTTATATTTTTTATCGGCTTTCTTTTTTTAATAGTTTCTTTTTTTTTCTTTTTTTTCTTCTGAACCCCTTTTTATCCCCTTTCTCCCCCCTCACGATTTGGGATCTCTTCTGATTTGGCTAAAGCATATTTTCCTGGGGTTGTTGCCACCCTTTTAGTATTTTACTTGCTCCTTCATAAACTCTTATCTGGACAAAATGACAAGGCGGAAAAATTCACAACAAAAAAAAAGAACAAGAAGCAGTACCATGACTAGGGACCTAATCAATACAGACATTGGTAATATGTCAGATATAGAGTTCAGAATGACGATTCTCAAGGTTCTAGCCGGGCTTGAAAAAGGCATGGAAGATATTAAAGCAACCCTCTCGGGAGATATAAAAGCCCTTTCTGGAGAAATAAAAGAACTAAAATCTAACCAAGTTGAAATCAAAAAAGCTATTAATGAGGTGCAATCAAAAATGGAGGCTCTCACTGCTAGGATAAATGAGGCAGAAGAAAGAATTAGCGATATAGAAAACCAAATGACAGAGAATAAAGAAGCTGAGCAAAAGAGGGACAAACAGCTACTGGACCACGAGGGGAGAATTCGAGAGATAAGTGACACCATAAGACGAAACAACATTAGAATAATTGGGATTCCAGAAGAAGAGGAAACGGAGAGGGGAGCAGAAGGTATACTGGAGACAATTATTGGAGAGAATTTCCCCAATATGGCAAAGGGAACAAGCATCAAAATCCAGGAGGTTCAGAGAACCCCCCTCAAAATCAATAAGAATAGGTCCACACCCCGTCACCTAATAGTAAAATTTATAAGTCTTAGTGACAAAGAAAAGATCCTGAAAGCAGCCCGGGAAAAGAAGTCTGTAACGTACAATGGTAAAAATATTAGATTGGCAGCAGACTTATCCACAGAGACCTGGCAGGCCAGAAAGAGCTGGCATGATATATTCAGAGTACTAAATGAGAAAAACATGCAGCCAAGAATACTATATCCAGCTAGGCTATCATTGAAAATAGAAGGAGAGATTAAAAGCTTCCAGGACAAACAAAAAGTGAAAGAATTTGCAAATACCAAACCAGCTCTACAGGAAATATTGAAAGGGGTCCTCTAAGCAAAGAGAGACCCTAAAAGTAGTAGATCAGAAAGAAACAGAGACAATATACAATAACAATCACCTTACAGGCAATACAATGGCACTAAATTCATATCTCTCAATACTTACCCTGAATGTTAATGGGCTAAATGCCCCAATCAAAAGACACAGGGTATCAGAATGGATAAAAAAACAAAACCCATCTATATGTTGCCTACAAGAAACTCATCTTAAACCCGAAGACACCTCCAGGTTTAAAGTGAGGGGGTGGAAAAGAATTTACCATGCTAATGGACATCAGAAGAAAGCAGGAGTGGCAATCCTTATATCAGATCAATTAGATTTTAAGCCAAAGACTATAATAAGAGATGAGGAAGGACACTCTATCATACTCAAAGGAACTGTCCAACAAGAAGATCTAACAATTTTAAATATCTATGCCCCTAACGTGGGAGCAGCCAACTATATAAACCAATTAATAACAAAATCAAAGAAACACATCGACAAGAATACAGTAATAGTAGGGGATTTTAACACTCCCCTCACTGAAATGGACAGATCATCCAAGCAAAAGATCAACAAGGAAATCAAGGCCTTAAATGACACACTGGACCAGATGGACATCACAGATATATTCAGAACATTTCATCCCAAAGCAACAGAATACACATTCTTCTCTAGTGCACATGGAACATTCTCCAGAATAGACCACATTCTTGGTCCGAAATCAAGTCTTAACCGGTATCAAAAGATTGGGATCGTTCCCTGCATATTTTCAGACCACAATGCTCTAAAGCTAGAACTCAATAACAAGACGAAATTTGGAAAGAACCCAAATACATGGAGACTAAACAGCATCCTTCTAAAGAATGAATGGGTCAACCAGGAAATTAAAGAAGATTTGAAAAAATTCATGGAAACAAATGATAATGAAAACACAACAGTTCAGAATCTGTGGGACACAACAAAGGCAGTCCTGAGAGGAAATATATAGCGGTACAAGCCTTTCTCAAGAAACAAGAAAGGTCTCAGGTACACAACCTAACCCTACACCTAAAGGAGCTGGAGAAAGAACAAGAAAGAAACCCTAAACCCAGCAGGAGAAGAGAAATCATAAAGATCAGAGCAGAAATCAATGAAATAGAAACCAAAAAAACAATAGAACAAATCAACGAAACTAGGAGCTGGTTCTTTGAAAGAATTAATAAGATTGAGAAACCCCTGGCCAGACTTCTCAAAAAGAAAAGAGAAAGGACCCAAATAAATAAAATCATGAATGAAAGAGGAGAGATCACAACGAACACCAAAGAAATACAGACAATTATAAGAACATACTATGAGCAACTCTACGCCAACAAATCTGACAATCTGGAAGAAATGGATGCTTTCCTAGAGACATATAAACTACCACAACTGAACCAGGAAGAAATGGAAAGCCTGAACAGACCCATAACCAGTAAGGAGATTGAAACAGTCATCAAAAATCTCCAAACAAACAAAAGCCCAGGGCCAGATGGCTTCCCGGGGGAATTCTACCAAACATTTAAAGAAGAACTAATTCCTATTCTCCTGAAACTGCTCCAAAAAATAGAAATGGAAGGAAAACTTCCAAACTCATTTGATGAGGCCGGGATCACCTTGATCCCAAAACCAGACAAAGATCCCATCAAAAAAGAGAACTACAGACCAATATCCTTGATGAACACAGATGCAAAAATTCTCGCCAAAATACTAGCCAATAGGATTCAACAGTACATTAAAAGGATTATTCACCACGACCAAGTGGGATTTATTCCAGGGCTGCAAGGTTGGTTCAACATCCACAAATCAATCAATGTGATACAACACATTAATAAAAGAAAGAACAAGAACCATATGATACTCTCCATAGATGCTGAAAAAGCATTTGACAAAGTACAGCATCCCTTCCTGATCAAAACTCTTCAAAGTGTAGGGATAGAGGGCACATACCTCAATATTATCAAAGCCATCTATGAAAAACCCACCGCAAATATCATTCTCAATGGAGAAAAACTGAAAGCTTTTCCGCTAAGGTCAGGAACACGGCAGGGATGTCCGTTATCACCACTGCTATTCAACATAGTACTAGAAGTCCTAGCCTCAGCAATCAGACAACAAAAGGAAATTAAAGGCATCCAAATCGGCAGAGAAGAAGTCAAACTATCACTCTTTGCAGATGATATGATACTATATGTGGAAAACCCAAAAGACTCCACTCCAAAACTGCTAGAACTTGTACAGGAATTCAGTCAAGTGTCAGGATATAAAATCAATGCACAGAAATCAGTTGCATTTCTCTACACCAACAACAAGACAGAGGAAAGAGAAATTAAGGAGTCCATCCCATTTACAATTGCACCCAATAAACCTAACCAAAGAGACTAAGAATCTATACTCAGAAAACTATAAAGTACTCATGAAAGAAATTGAGGAAGACACAAAGAAATGGAAAAATGTTCCATGCTCCTGGATTAAAAGAATAAATATTGTGAAAATGTCTATGCTACTTAAAGCAATCTACACATTTAATGCAATTCCTATCAAAGTACCATCCATTTTTTTCAAAGAAATGGAACAAATAATCCTAAAATTTATATGGAACCAGAAGAGACCTCGAATAGCCAAAGGAATATTGAAAAAGAAAGCCAAAGTTGGTGGCATCACAATTCCGGACTTCAAGCTCTATTACAAAGCTGTCATCATCAAGACAGCATGGTACTGGCACAAAAACAGACACATAGATCAATGGAACAGAATAGAGAGCCCAGAAATAGACCCTCGACTCTATGGTCAACTCATCTTCGACAAAGCAGGAAAGAATGTCCAATGGAAAAAAGACAGCCTCTTCAATAAATGGTGTTGGGAAAATTGGACAGCCACATGCAGAAAAATGAATTTGGATCATTTCCTTACACCACACACGAAAATAGACTCAAAATGGTTGAAGGATCTCAATGTGAGAAAGGAATCCATCAAAATCCTCGAGGAGAACACAGGCAGCAACCTCTTCGACGTCAGCCGCAGCAACATCTTCCTAGGAACATCACCAAAGGCAAGGGAAGCAAGGGCAAAAATGAACTTTTGGGATTTTATCAAGATCAAAAGCTTTTGCACAGCAAAGGAAACAGTGAACAAAACCAAAAGACAACTGACAGAATGGGAGACGATATTTGCAAATGACATACCACATAAAGGGCTAGTGTCCAAAATCTATAAAGAACTTAGCAAACTCAACACCCAAAGAACAAATAATCCAATCAAGAAATGGGCAGAGGACATGAACAGACATTTCTGCAAAGAAGACATCCAGATGGCCAACAGACACATGAAAAAGTGCTCCATATCACTCGGCATCAGGGAAATACAAATCAAAACCACCATGAGATATCACCTCACACCAGTCAGAATGGCTAAAATTAACAAGTCAGGAAATGACAGATGCTGGCGAGGATGCGGAGAAAGGGGAACCCTCCTACACTGTTGGTGGGAATGCAAGCTGGTGCAACCACTCTGGAAAACAGCATGGAGGTTCCTCAAAATGTTGAAAATAGAACTACCCTATGACCCTGCAATTGCACTGCTGGCTATTTACCCTAAAGATACAAACGTAGTGATCCGAAGGGGCACGTGCACCCGAATGTTTATAGCAGCAATGTCTACAATAGCCAAACTATGGAAAGAACCTAGATGTCCATCAACAGACGAATGGCTAAAGAAGATGTGGTATATATACACAATGGAATACTATGCAGCCATCAAAAGAAATGACATCTTGCCATTTGCGACGACGTGGATGGAACTAGAGGGTATCATGCTTAGCGAAATAAGCCAATCGGAGAAAGACAACTATCATATGATCTCCCTGATATGAGGGATAGGAGATGCAACATGGGGGGTTGAGGGGGTAGGAGAAGAGTAAATGAAACAAGATGGGATTGGGAGGGAGACAAACCATAAGTGACTCTTAATCTCACAAAACAAACTGAGGGTTGGTGGGGGGAGGGGGGTTGGGAGAGCGGGGTGGGGTTATGGATATTGGGGAGGGTATGTGCTATGGTGAATGCTGTGAAGTGTGTAAACCTGGCGATTCACAGACCTGTACCCCTGGGGATAAAAATATATGTTTATAAAAAATAAAATTAAAAAAAAAAAAGAAATCTCTGATTAAGATCCACCTCCTGAACTCCAGACCCACATAAACAACAGACAATTGACTAGTCTTTTTTCCAGTCTAAAAGGTACCTCAAATTCAATACAAGCAAAACTGACCTCAAGATCTCTCCCCTGAGAATACCTTCACTCAGTGACTGCTACTACCATCTACAAAACAGCTGCCCAAGACAAAATCCTGGAGTCATCTTTGCCTCCTTTTCTCTCTCACTTCATACAACCAGTCAATCACCAAATCCTAAGTCCTAAGTACCTCTAGAATTCATCCACTCCCATTCTCAGTATCTTCACTCTAGATAAAGCCACCATAGTGTTTCATCTGGTTTATACCATCAGCCTTCAAAATAGTTGTTTCCAGTTTGCTCCTTTTCTACTCCATTCTCCACTCTGCTACCCAAATGGTCCTTTTAAATACTCACTTAGTTAAAATCTTTCAGTGACTCCTCATCACTTTAGAGATGAAGTCAAAATTCTTAGAACGAATTAATGAACCTCTGTAACCTAGTTTCTGCTACCATCCTCAATTCTAACACATCCATATCCTGCAATCATGTAAGAGTGTGTATTTTAACCATGGGACTCGGGTCAAATCACCACATCTCTCTCAACTTCAGTGTTCTCATATGTAAAATGAACACAATGATTAGATGACTTCTAAGATATTGCATTGTAAAATCCTCTAAAAAACACTATTCTATGACTAAAACCAAATTCCTTTCTTCTTCATAAAGAACTTTCTACTGAATCTGTCATTTTTCAATAATTAATGTTTTAATTCCTCTAAAATGCAGAAATTAGATTTCACCTTATATTCTTTGCTTTCCACCATGGCCAAGTATGTCATTCAATCCTATTTTATTTTCCCCACTCTTTATTTCCTTTCTCTTCTGGTGATCATCTTTCTGATTCAGGTATTTATTGCTATTTCTTAAAAATTACCAGAACTTACTTGTCATCCTTCTCCCCAATCCATTTATCATACTGGACAACTTTTTCTAAAACAAGTGCATTTTAAGCTCTAAGACTATCATCATGGAAGTCTCAACTTCAAAGCTTTCAAACTGAGAATGAAAAATCCATGCGCCAATGAGACATGAATTTTGGAGCCTCTTATGTAAGCAAAGTAAGCATAAAGACAAAGTTGTGAACTGCACTTGCATTGATCATTAAAAGCAAAAATAAGTCCTATAAAACACCTACAATTACATCAAAATATTAAGGCAGAAAAGGGCATACTATACAACAAAAATACAGGAAAAAAAGTTATACAACAACACAGTAAAAAAAACAGTGTTGCCATTATCAGGTGCAGAAGATCACAATAAAGACAGTGTTTCATTTCTTTCATGGTTTTATATGTTCTCATTTATGTTTCTTCTGTTTACAGTGAAATCTCATTTATCTGGATAAATATATCTAATAATCAAACCTACCTAGAGTATGTTACTCTGATACAATAACCACAAAACTATTTCACAAGAGTGAAATTGTAAACTTAGTGTCTCAGTGTTCAAATACATTATTCACAAATAGCTTTAAACCCTTGTTAAAAATTTGCTTACTTTTGTATTAGACCTTATTAGAGGACCCCAGTGCCTCCCTGACCTTATCTATAACTCCCCCTGACTTACTCTGTTCTTGCTACATGGCCTCCCTGTCATACCCCTGCTTCAAGAAATCTGGCTGTTTTTATTATTATTATTATTATTATTATTATTATTATTATTATTATTTTGTTTCTAATAAAATCAGCTTATGGAAACCCACCACCAAGCATAAAACTAAATATCTTAACAATAAATTACATGCAAACCCTCCCTAGGACACAATCCTCCATTCATTTTTCATCATTCCCTTGCTTACAAAAATAGTTTCATTTTATCTTTATCTACTAATGAAAAGCACACTACTTCTAATCTGGCTATTTTTAAAGGGTGTCCCATGACATATAAATTAGGGAGACCTAAATTTTTTGCATATTATGTCATTAATATTATTTCAGCTATCATTCCTTTTTTTACTATATAATATGCCACAGTTTATTCAGTCACTTTCCTGTCAGTAGATATTTGAGTGTCTATTTTGTTATTGAGAGCAGAGCTGCTATGAACATTTTCCAACACATTTACTTTTGTATATATACAGTATTTCTCTTGGGTATATGCCTACAAGTAAAATCCCTGGGTTATAATGTTTGTCTATATTTAGCTTTGCGGAATAATGAAAAACTATTTTCCAAATGGTTGCAGAAATTGTATTTGTTGAAGCAATATATAAGAATACTGTGAATCTGCACCCTTTCCAACACTTGGTTTTAAATGGTATCCCACTGTGTATCTAATTTGATCTCCCCAATTATTAATGAAGCTGAAATCTCTTCAAATGATTATTAATCATATATAATTTGTGAAATACCGATTTATAGTTTAATTTTTGCCTGTGCCTTTTGATTTATGCAATTTAAAAAATATTCTTCATATTAATCACTGTCAGCTTTACATATTGCAAATATCCTCTACTTTAGAACTTATTTTTTCATATCCTTTACCGTAACTTCTTTTTTTTTTTAAGATTTTTATTTATTTGACAGACAGATCACAAGTAGGCAGAGAAGCAGGCAGAGAGAGAGAGGAGGAAGAGGCAGGCTCCCTGCCGAGCAGAGAGCCCGATGTGAGGCTCGATCCCAGGACCCTGGGATCATGACCCAAGCCGAAGGCAGAGGCTTTAACCACTGAGCCACCCAGGCGCCCCCAAGGTAACTTCTAATGAACAAAATATTTTAGTATGTTAACTGTATTAATCTATTCCATTATAATTTAGCAAAGTTTAGTCTTATTTGTTAAATCCTTTCCTATCCCTAGGTCTAAAGGATAAACACCTGTATTTTCCAAAAAGTTAATATTTTATTTTTGACATTTAAGTACTTAACCAATCTGCAATTTAACTTTTGTATACGGTAGGTGCAGAGATTCAATTTTTCTTTTGAAAATTTCATTTATTAAATAGTAACTTCTTTCCTCATTAATCTGATATGCCATCTTTACCATATACCAAAGCTCCTCAAATGTGTGGACTGGTTTCTGGCTGTAGGATTATTTCAGTAGACATAAAGTCTTTATGATATTGAGCCATTTGCCCATAAACATGGTCTATCTTATGACTCAAATTAGAATGAGTCTTTTTTAATGCCTATTAATAGAGTGTTAAAATTTTCCCTAAAGAAGTCTTACATCTCTCCTGCTATATTATTCCTAATGATATCCTACGATACCATTTAATGTCTTCTTTTAAAGTATGTTTACGGGCGCCTGGGTGGCTCAGTGGGTTAAAGTATGTTTACTGGGGCGCCTGGGTGGCTCAGTGGGTTAAAGCCTCTGCCTTCAGCTCAGGTCATAGTCCCGGGGTCCTGGGATCGAGCCCCACATCGGGCTCTCTGCTTGGCGGGGAGCCTGCTTCCTCCTCTCTCTCCGCCTGCCTCTCTACCTACTTGTGATCTCTGTCAAATAAATAAATAAAATCTTAAAAAAAAAATAAAGTATGTTTACTAGTTGTTTGTCACTATTTTATAACAACGCAATTAACTTCCGTATATTAGTCTATCTATATATGGCTATTCATCTTTACCAAACTCTTCTATCTAATAATTTACCTATATTCTTTTGATTTTATATGTAAATGATCATATTGCCTCCAGATAATACTTTTATTTCTTCCTTTCCAATTCTAATACCTCTAATTCCTTTTTTTCCTTAAAACATTGGATATGTCCTCCAATATAATGCTAAGTACAGGAAGCAATAGAGTGATTATATTTTCCAAAGATGGTAACAAAAATATCTCCCAACTCACATATTCTTCTAAGAATGTATCACTGATACTCCTCCCAATGATTTGTAGAGTCTCTGCCCTCTTCCCTTGAATCTCTGTAGATCATTATATAACTTCCACAACCAATACACCACACCAGAACTAACACTGTATAACTTCCCCATATAGGTCATAAAAATGCAATGCATTTCTGCCTTGTGCTCTAGTACTCCTTGCTCTTAGAACCCAGTTGCCATGATGTGAAAAAGGCCAAACCACACCATTTGGAGAGACCACTTAGAGAAGCCACATGTAAATTTTCCAAATTATTGCCTAATTTAGTTCCCAGACTAACAACTAAAATCAAATCACCAGATAAATGAACATACTTCCAGATGATTCCAACCCCTAGCCATCAAGTCTAGTGTTCAAGTCATACTACTGATATATTATAAAGGGTGGACTAGTAACAAACCTTCTTATTCTGCACTGTACAAGTTTCTTTCAGAATCTATTAGTTGTTTTGTCCTTGAGTTTGAGATGATTTCTTATGTAACAGTAATAACTACAATGGGGGTTATAACAGCCATGCCTACATCATTCCTGTTTTTAAAGGAAATGTTTTTAATATTTCCCCACTTTAAAAGATATCTGCTAATGACTGTTTTTCTTAATTGTCTCAACAGATTAAAGAAGTTTCCTCTTTTCCTAATTATTAAGCATTCTTACCATGAATTTACATTATTAAATGCTTTTTTGTATTTATTAAAATTATCATGATTTTTCTCTTTTAATCTATTAATGTCATCATTTACATTCATGGATCATATAATAGTAAAACATTCTTGTACACCTGAAATAAACCAAATGTGGTAAAAGTGTATGCCTTCTTTCATAAAGTTGGTTTCAATGTGTTATTACCTTACTTGAGATTTCTACATCTACATTCATGAGGGACATATATCTGTAATTTTCATTTCTCGTAATGTCTTCATCTGTTTTAGGTATCACGGTTATGTGGGGCTTTCAGAACTAGATGGTACAACATCCCTCCTTTTCTATTAATTAAAAGACATTGCAACAGATTGGAATAATCTATTTCTAAAATTTTGGTAGAAATTTGCTTAGCAAACATCTGGGCTGTTGCTTTCTTTGTGGGACGATTCAATTTCTTATAATTATAGGATGATTCAGACTTTTAATTTCTCCCTCAATTTTTGTAAGTAATATTTTTCTAGAAATGTGACTATTCTGTTTTAAAAAATAGTTGGCACAGAGTTGCTAACAGTATTGTCATTATCTTTTTTATTGTGGTAAACATAACATTTATTATCTTAACCATTTTTAAGTGTACAGTTCAGTGGTATTAAGTACATTCATACTGTTGTGCAATCACTACCATCCATCTTCAGAACTCTTTTCATCCCACAAAACTGAAACTGTAAACCATTAAACAAATCCCCATTCCCCTCTCCGCCAGTCCCTGACAGCGACTCCTCTACTTTGCCTCTATAGTTTTGACTCCTCCATCACGTAAGTGGAATACTACAGTATTTGCCTTTTTATGACTGCTTATTTCACATAGCATCACGTCCTCAAAGTTCTTCCGTTTTGTTGCACATGTCAGAAATTCCTTTTTTTTTTCTTGAGAGGAAGAGAGAGAGAGAGTGCGAGTGCGAGAGCGCATGTGGGGGAGGTGAGGGCAGAGGGAGAAGGAGAGAAAGAATCTTAAGCATGCTACACAACCACCCCAAAGCACAATACAAAACTCGATCTCACAAACCTGAGATCATGACCTGAGCTGAAATCAAAATTCAGACGTTTAACCACCCAGACACTCTGTTACTACTTTCTTTTTAAGGCTGAACAATAGTCTATTGAATACCACAATTTGCTTATCCATTCACCTTTCTATAGGTATTTGGATTGCTTCCAGGTTTTACTTATCTATTATATTAGTATTAGTGTATTAGTGTACAAATATCTCTTCAAAAACCTGCTTTTCATTCTTTTGGGTATATCCCCTGAAGAGGAATTGCTGGATCATCTGGCAATTCTAGTTTTACTTTTGAGGAACTACTATACTGTTTTACACAATAGCTGTGCCATTTTGCATTCCCAGTAACAGCACACAAGGGTTCCAATTTCTCTACATCCTCATCAACACTTGGTATTTTTTTTTCAATAATAGCTATCTTATTGAATATGAGGTAGTACCTTGTTGTTTTGATTTTCATTAATAGTTAATGATGTTAACCTTCTTTTCATATGCTCATTTGTGTATCTTCTTTGAAAAAATTTCTATTCAAGTCCTTTACCAATTTTTTAATCTGCTGGTTTCTTTTCAGTTGTTGAATTTTAGGAGCTCTGTATATATTCTGGATTTTAATCCTTTATTTGCAAATAGTTCCTCCCATTTTGTGGGTTATCTTTTACTCTGTTGATAGTTTATATCCTTCATGCACAAACTTTTTCCATCAAGACTAATTTGTCTATTTTTTTCTTTTGTTGCCTGTGCTTTTAGAGTCACATCCAAGATACCATTGTTTAATCCAATGCCAATGCCAAATCCAATGTTTTCTTTTAAAAGTTTTATAGTTTTAGATCTCACACTAGGTCATGGATCATTATGAATTATTTTTTGTATACGGTATTAGTAAAGAGTCCAACTTCATTCTGCTGCATGTGGATATCAACTTTTCCCAGCACTATTTGCTGAAAATACTATCTTTTGCTCATCCAGTGGCCTTGGTACCCCTACCAAAAAATCACTTCACCACATATGAGAGGGTTTATTTCTGGGTTCTCCCTTCTAGTTCATGGATCGATACATCTGTCTTTCTGCCAATACTACACTGTTTTGATTGCTTAGTTTGTAGTAAGTTTTAAAATTAGAAAGTGTTAGTCATCCAGCTTTGTTCTTTTTTTCAGGTCCATTTTGGCTATTCAGGGTCCCTCAAGATTCCATATAAATTTTAGGATGGGTTTTTATATTCTGAAAAAAAAATCATTGTGATTTTGATGGGGATTGCATTAAATCTGTAGATCCCTTAGGTTAGTATTGAAATCTTAACAATCTTAAGTCTTACAATCCATGGACATGGGATTCCTTTCCATTTATTTATGTCATCTTTCTTTCAGGAAAGTTTTATAGTTTTCATCGTACAAGTCTTTCACCTCCTTAGTTAACTCCTGAGTATTTTATTCTTTTTTATACTACTATAAATGGAATTGTTTTCTTAATTTCCTTGTCAGATTGTTCTTTGTTACTATATAGAAAGGCAAATGGTTTTGTGTGTTGACTCTGTATCCAGCTACTTAGCTGAATTCATTTATTAATTCCAACAGTTTTGTGTGTGCAATTTCAGGATTTTCTAAGTATCATTATCATCAGTGAACAAGACAATTTTACTTCTTCATTTCTGATTTAGATACCTTTTATTTCTCAATATCTTTTAAATCTGATTTAACTGTAGTTATGTGTCTTTTTTATTCTATATATACTAGGTTCTATATATGTCCACAGAATGCACTATTTAGATCCATATTCTTCTGGGTTTTTGTTTTGCTTCTGCTTCACCTATTAATAATCACAAGTGAATTAAAATTTCTCACTATTATAGTAGAAGTACCACTTTCTCCTTACATTTCTATCCATTTTTTGCTTTATATTTGATGCTTAACATTCTTTATGAATTTAACTTTTTATCCTTATAAAATGATCAAGTCCTAAAATGATTTTTAAGTTGACTTTGGCTAATATTAATACAGGTAGCCAGGTTTTTTTTTTTTTTAAAAGCTTTAAGACTTTGCATTAACTATCCTTTCTACCTAAAATACTTTTTCCTCAGATAGCTGCTTGAGTTTCTTACTTCCACCAAGTCTTTGCTCAAATATCATTTCCATTGTAACTACCCAATTATAAATAAAACCTTCCCCTCAGTATTCCTAATTCTTCCTTCCCTGCACAGCACTTACCATTTAACATACTTTATTTTTCTATTTCTTGATTTTATGATTATTGTTTGTCTCCCTGACACACACAAAATATAACCTCACAAGAACAAGCAGTTACCAGTTTTGGTCATTAATATATCTCCAACACCTAGAAGTGACTGTCATAGAGGTGATACTCTATTCTTGTTGAATGAGTAAAACTCTATTTTTTTTTTAATAAATAAGACTCTCAACCTCAAAGCTTATCAGGGAAATACAAATTTTAAAACAATGAAATTCTACTACTAATTTATACCCACTGAACACTCACAAAAAATTAAAAGTAGATAATAACAATCCAAATGTTTATCATGAAGACCTCCACTAGGTACCCAAAAGAAAGACATGGTAAAAGTTCCACGTGCATATGAAAAAAATGTATATTCTGAAACTACTGGGTATAGCAGTCTACAAAAGTCACTAGGTCACACTGATTGAAGTGCTGTTCAGGGCACCTGGAGGACTCACTCAGTTAAGCATCTGACTCTTGGTTCAGCTCAGGTCATGATCACAGGGTTGTGAGATCAAGCCCTGCATAGGGCTCCACACTGAGCATGGAGCCTGCTTAAGATTCCCTCTCCCTCCAAAAAGAGTACTGTTCACCATTGTGAATATCCCTTTTTTTCCCTCACAGTCACTTTTTCCTTCATATATTTTGAAGCTCTGTTATTAGGTGCATATATATTTAAGATTTAAGGTTTAAAGGAAACTCTATGCAGATTCCTGAAGTTAGTTCCCTGCAACTCCCTCTCCAATATCCTGTCTGCAAATTTCAAATGCCTCATGATTCCCTAAACTCCAATCTCTGTTTCCTCTACCCATCAAAATCACAATTCCCTAGCTAGTTTCCAATTCCTTAGGTCAGGGAAAGTGTACTCAGGTAGAAAGCTAGGGAGAATATGAAGTTAACTTGCTGTGTTTTTTCTATTTCTCAAGGATCACAGCCCTGTGCTGTCTCTTATTGAATGCCTGAAAATAGTTGCTTCATATATCTTGTCCAGTATCATAGTCATTTATAACAAGATGGTAATCTAAACTGTATTATTCCATCATAGCCAAATCTAGAAGGTTCTTGGTTTACTTTTTTATTTCTATTGTTCAGTCCATTTTCCTATTTTTTAGTCTATTTTCCTATTAAGTTAAATTATAACAAAATGTATTTGGCCTACATATGTACACACACACACACACACACACACAGATATATATGCATACAAAGAGAGACAGAGAATGATTTTTTTTTAATATGGTAATATGTTAACATTAGGGAAATCTGGATGAAGAGTATACAGGAGTCATTTGGACTGCATATAACTTTTCCATACATCTGTAAGTATTTCAAAAAACAAACAAACAAAAAAGAAATACAATGCCATACAAAAAGCTACAGACTGGGAGAAAATATCTACAAACCACATATCTGCTGACAAAGGACTCAGGTCCATATAATGAACTCTCAAAACTCAATTGTTAAAAAAAAAAATCCAAACAACCTAATTAGAAAATGGGTAATATAGATAAACATTCCACCAAAGAGGATACACAAAGAGAAATGACAACTAAGCAAATTAAAAACATTCAACATTTCACTAGGTATTAGCGTAATGCAAATTAAGAAAACCATGAGATATTACTATACAACTATTAGAACAGCTAATATAAAAAGCAGTGAGAGGCACCTAAATGACTCAGTTGGTTAAGTATCTGACTCTTGATCTCAGTTTAGGTCTTGATCTCAGGGTCTTGAGATCAAGCTCTGTGTTGGGCTCCAGACTAGGAGCTCCCCACCCCACAAAAAAAGAAAAAAAAAAAAAAAAAGGCAGTGACAATACCAAATGTTGGCAAGAATACAGAGAAACTGGATCTTTCAAACAATGATGGCACAAATGTACAATGGTACAGATACTCTGGAAAATATATTTGTTAGTTACTTTAAAAACTAAACATATACTTACCACAAGATCTAGTAATAAGATCTTCTGGGCATTTTTCCTTTCCTTTCCAAAGAAAGGAAAACTTATATATCCACACAAAAATCTGTACATGACTGGACACAGCTTTATGTTTAATATCCAAAAACTGGAAACAATAAAAATGCCCTAAAATAAGTAGATATTAAACAAACTGTGCCACATCCACACCACTGAAGCATTAGTCAGCGTTAAAAGGAGGGAAAAAAGAGCACTACTGAAACAACTAGTTGAATGGATATCAAGGGCAGTATACTGAGTGAAAAAAAAAAATTAAAAAGCTAATCTCAAAAGGTCACATATGGTATGATTCCATTTATATAACATTGTCAGAATAACAAAATTATAAATATGGAGAAGAAATGAATGGTGTCTAGAGGTTAGGGATGGTGGAGGGGAGGGAGTAGGACTGACTATAAAAGGGTGGCACAAAGGAGATCCTACTGATGATGGAACAGTTCTCTATTTTGATGAGGGAATGGTAATACGAATCTACAGATGGGATAAAACGACACAGAATTACAGACACACATTGTGTGACTCTCAGTTTTCCTCTTTATATTACCCTGTACTTGCAAGAAATATAACCATTTGGGAACTGGAGGAAAAGTAAGCAGAACTTCTATGTTAATAAATCTATAATCATTTCAAAATAAAGTTTTTCTTTTAATTCTACATATATTCAAAAAGTTAAAGCATGAACTTTGTTAAAATAAAACTTAAATGTGTCCCCTTTAAAATGTTTTGACTTACACTGCATTTTACCTTTGAATTGGTTTGCCAATTTTATCACGTATCTGCCTTACTTTCATACTGTATTAATTCTGATGTTTTAAAAACATTAACATCAATGACCTGAAGAAAAAGAGGTATGTCCATTTTGTAGCATCAATACAACTTATCTCAGTCTTTTTTACAAATGGTGACACAAATTATTAGACAAGCAAGCAAAAAAAGAAAAAGAAAAAGAAAAACCAAAACAAAGAAGTCAAGAGACAAATCAACAAAACTAGGCCAAGAGATGATCCAAATGATAGGAACATTAAAAAAAAAAAAAGAAAGAAAGAAAGAAAAAAAGAAAAAGTAACTGTGCTTAATGTAAGAGTATAATGGAAAGGTAGAAAACATGCATAAGTGGATATCAACAGATATATGGAAACCATCAAAAATAAAAGTAAAAGGGAAATGCTGATAATGAAAACCACGGTATCAAAGAAACTTCCTTTTGGACTTATCAAACTGCACAGAATAGAAGAAAAAAAATCAGTAAACTTAAAAATAAATCAAAAGACTGTACCTAAATTTAAATACACACAAACATACCCTGAGGAAAAGAAAAAAAAACCATGGCTGGCCCTGGGCCACGAAACAGTATCAGAGGGTCTATAATATTTGTAATTAAAATCTTAGAAAGAGAAGCCAAAGAGAATGAGACAAAAAAAATCTGAAAAGATGGCTGAAAATTTTTCAAAATCAGTTAAAGACAACAAACACAAATCAAGAAAATTCAGACAACCAATGTCAGATAAATACAAAGGGCACAAACTCTCATAAAACCTACGGTGAGGTAAGATACACTACAAACACCTAAAAACAATAAAGCATATGAGAGATTTGGAAAGATCTCTCAAAATAAGATAAAGGATGAAGAGCAAATTCTATTTCTTTTTCTGTTCTTTACTCCTCATACCTTCATTCAGATTCAAAGAGTTTGTAAAGATTTCAATCATCACATAATAATGTACAATGCCTAAGCTATTAATAGAATTGGCTATCTGAATCTATAACAATACTGTAACTTAAAGAAAGGATGAAACTATCCTAATTACTTCCAGAGACCCAAAGTTTTTCTCCTAGTAAGAAATAATGGTACATGAAACCAAAGATTTCTCATTAATAAATCAAGAAAAACTTGAACTTTTGGAGTAAGATATTGATTTAAAAAATGCCCAGTTGGTTCCAAATTTAAACAGCCTGCAAATGCCTAAAGACATAATTAAAAAATGTTTTATCACAAACAAAATCTATATACATTAATTTTTAATATGAGTATTTAAGTTGGATTTATAGCATTTAAGCTATATTTTTCTCCAGAATTTGTCAGAACAAAATAAAAACAATTCATTATACTCTCCCCTACAGTATTTTCATTTTACCCTATTCCATCCCAGTACTTAAATACATACATATATATTTAAATTATACATGAGATTATAAATTATTTTTTCATATATTACATCATAAATACAGTTCACAGTCATTAATGGCTTAATAATTACACTCTTCATAACTGTATTATTTATATCTGCATAATATTCCATCAACATAACAATTTAACTATTCTCCTTTCCAAAAGAATATAGTAATTAATACCACTACATGCAATTTTTTAAAAATTTTCATATATATAAATACATAAATGCATGATTTTAACTTTAATGCATAGATATGATCATACTACCATGAAACGTGTTTTTAATTCGCCTTTCTTCTTACTTTGCAGACATGATTCCCAACCTCACATACCTCTCCCTTCCTACTACCCCCATGTTAGCTCCACCCATCACTCACCCAAATGGTCCAAGTTAACAACCTACTATGTACCTAACCTGTATCTCTATTCTCATATAACATACACAGATATGTACTCTCATTTTCACATCTAATATATAATGGTATTGTCACTACATTTTTTAATATAAAATATCATGCACATTTTTCAATTTTTCTCACTTAATAATACCCAAATTCCCCACAAATAATATCCAAATGGAAACCCCTCGTGTATCTGTTTCCCTCTTACTGTTACTAAGCTTTCATCCTGTAGATGCATAATAGATACATATTTATTCAACCATTCCTCCACTGACAGGCATATACTTAGTTTCCAAATTTTTTGACAATACAAATGCTTGTACAGAAACCTTTAGGTATGTAGGTATGTTTCTATGGGCTAGATTTTTTTAAAATGGGATTACTACATCAATCAGTATATAGGTGTGTTTTTGTTTTTGCTTTTAATTTTAACCAGTGTCAGATATTCTTCCAAAAAGACTCCATTAATCCACATTTCTACCAGCAAAGTACAAAAATAACTTTTCCTTTAGGTCCTTGCCAGCAAAAAATTATTGTTGGTCCTTTCCTTTTACTTTCTCCACCCACCACTGCTACCCCCTGGAAATAAACGGCAGGGTCTGAAAGAGGCAATTTGATAGACACAGTAACATTATATCAGTACTTTAATTTGCATTCTTCTATTCATGAGTTTCAACACCTTTTTACATGTTTTTGCCCACTTGAATTTGCTTCCTCATACCTTTTGCTTATGGTTCTTAAATTGCTTGCTATATGCTCCCTTTTTGTCAATATCTAAGTTGTTATTTCAAATAACAGATCAACTTCGGCCGTCCTCTGAATTGCAAATGTCTTCACCAAACCCACTGTTTATATAGTGTATTTTTTCATTCAGAAGTTAGGTTTCATACAAATATATCTTTTTGTAGGTTTACAGTGGTGGTTAAGGCCTCCTTCACCCCAAGAATGCACATGTCCTCTCCTACATTTAAAGAATTTTTACTAAGTCCTTCCATGTGTATTTATTTTTGTATATCATGTAAGATAAAGATCCAACTTTATTTATCCCAAATGGATAGCCAAATATGCCAGAACTATTTGCTAAATAATACATAAACATTAACCTGAACTGAATTTTCATATATAACCTTCTTGTATGTATGGTGATCTATTTGAAGATCCTCTACTTTGTTTCCCCTACTTAATTAATTTCAAAGATTTTTGTTATTATTCATTAAATATCCTTCTCTTGGCCGTTATCATATCCCCAGCAGCAAGTCCAATGGCTGAAATACTGTAAATGCTCAATAATTATTTCCTAAATGAGCGAATAAACCTAGGATAGAGTAATCACATTATAAAACCCTTAACTAAATCATATCTGCAAAAACCTTTTTCCAAATAAGGTAACATTTACAGATTCCAGGGATTAGGAACTGTTACCTTTGGAGGACATTTTTCTGCCTACCACAATGTAAAAAAAAATACATATATATACATGTAATACATGTATATGTAATGCATATATATATACATGTATTATATATATATATATATATATATATAAACAAACTGGAAGAGACTAACATAACTATTAGATATATGCTCAGAGTGACATGAAAAATCAAAGAAAATAAGTCAATCACTAATAACACAGTAATACACAAATAAATACACAAGTAAAACTACAAATAAATACACAAATAAAACTACTAATTTTCAATTCCATTATTATAAAATTCCACAGTTGTATATACTTTTACCTACTGTTTTTCTATGAAAGTCTTCAGAAACCATACCTACTATATTCAAATGAAAGTGACTAAAGGGAGATAAATATTCAGTTTTGTAAAAGAAGTGTAGCTGGGAACAATTTTCTAGTTAAAATGTATCATCAGGGACGCCTGAGTGGCTCAGTCGGTTAAGCATCTGCCTTTGGCTCAGGTCATGATCCCACGGTCCTGAGATGGAGTCCCATATGGGGCTCCCTGCTCAGCGGGGAGTCTGCTGGTCCCTCTGCTTGTGGCCCCTCTCTCTCTCTCTGACAAATAAATAAATGAAATATTTTTTAAAAATTAAATGTATTGGGATGCCTGGGTGGCTCAGTTGGTTAAGTGGCTGCCTTCAGCTCGGGTCATGATTCCGGGGTCCTGGGATCAAGCCCCGAATCGGACTCCTGCTTGGCGGAGAGCCTGCTCTCTCTCTCCCTCTGCCTGCCGCTCTGGTTACTTGTGCTTCTCTCTATCTCTTTCTCAAATAAATAAATAAAATCTTTAAAAAATAAAAAAATAAAATGTATCATCATTATCATACTTACACAAAAGTAAAAAGTATTAAGTATTGAAAACTACTTAACTGCAAAAACATTATACATATTATATACCTATATTATACATGAAAGTGTATTTTTCAACAAACTGGGGAAAAATCATTCTATAATACAAATAAGTCCTAACCATTTCCATAAATCAGATTTTCACTTTTTATGTGGTCCTAAATTGGGGCTCACCTGTATTTTATAGGTTTTAAAGATACTCCAGTTACTAAGAAAGGTTTTCATATTTCACCACATGGCCAATTTTAAGGTAACAGGGACTACACATCATTTTACATAATCTGAGCCATGTTTTAATATAGTATATAAACTTTCATGTGAACTGTTTTGAGTACAGCAGTCTCAGTTTTTCGGTTTTTCTACTTCATATGAAAAAAATCATACTTCAAGATAAAAATAGTAGATATTAAAATAATTTATAGAATAAAGTAATTCAAGCCAAGAAAGATTAAATAGAAGAGAGAAAAGGCATATTATAATACAAAAGTGACATTAAGCTTATAAATATAATTTTATCCTGCTATTCAGAATATCTATATTATGTATAAAAGAACAAAGCTGAATAGTAATACTCTTCCACAGAAAATTACCTCTACCTAATACATATTCATATAAAATAAGGGAAATATGTTAATGACTACCAAAAATTATTTTTTCTATGCATTATGTAATAAAACAAAAGTACATAAGAAATTTAATGAGTAATTACTAATAACAATGTTATACAAGTCACTGGAAATAATACGTCTTTAACTAAAGAGAGGAATCACTTAAAATTATAGTGGATTTAACATCTGAAAGTAATTCCTTTGGGCACCATCAGAAAAGCAGGTACCAGCATCAAACAATGACAAGGAAAAGAAGAGTATTTCCATTTCTGCTTTATTCAAAAAATAACTCATTAGTTACATTCATTTCACACAGATTAAATAGAATTTCTTTGATATAGATAGTCTCATACAGATTTAATTAATCATACAGATTAAATAGAATTTCTTTGATATAGATAGTCTCAGATCTAACAAAACAACACTCTAATGTTGGCTGATCTTAATAAAAGTGGTATTACTTCCAAGAGCAAAGCATGGCAAAATCTAGTGAAAGAAGGTATTTCTTTTTTTTTTTTAATTAATACATGACGTATTTAGCATATCAAAGTTGAAAAGATATTGAGCCTCGGTCTACACTAAATCATTGGAATTTGATAATCCAAGACTCATGGACATTTCCCAGGTGTTTTTTTTTTTAATGTTTTTATTCTTTATAAACATATATTTTTATCCCCAGGGGTACAGGTCTGTGAATCGCCAGGTTTACACACTTCATAACACTCACCGTAGCACATACCCTCCCCAGTGTCCATAACCCAACCACTCTCTCCCCACCCCCCTTCCCCCAGCAACCCTCAGTTTGTTTTGTGAGATTAAGAGTCACTTATGGTTTGTCTCCCTCCCAATCCCATCTTGTTTCATTTATTCTTCTCCTACCCCCTTAACCCCCATGTTGCATCTCCACTTCCTCATATCAGGGAGATCATATGATAGTTGTCTTTCTCTGATTGACTTATTTCGCTAAACATGATACCCTCTAGCTCCATCCACGTTGTCGCAAATGGCAAGATTTCATTTCTTTTGATGGCTGCACAGTATTCCATTGTGTATATATACCACATTTGAAAGAAGGTATTTCTTTTTTTTTTTTTCAAAGATTTTATTTATTTATTTGACAGAGAGAGATCACAAGTAGACGGAGAGGACGGCAGAGAGAGAGAGAGAGAGAGAGAGAGAGGGAAGCAGGCTTCTTGCCGAGCAGAGAGCCCGATGTGGGACTCGATCCCAGGACCCTGAGATCATGACCTGAGCCGAAGGCAGCGGCTTAACCCACTGAGCCACCCAGGTGCCCCGAAAGAAGGTATTTCTAATGATCATTTTAGATATTCTTCCCTGCGTCTTCACAGGCCATCAAAAAAGATCACAGTGTGTCATTGAAAGAAATGACCTGGAAGATCTGATTTTCCTTTATCATTAGTATAATAAAGGATACTGTATTTATTTATTTATTTATTTATTTATTTATTTATAAAGATTTAGTTATTTGACAGAGAGAGAAATCACAAGCATGCAGAAAGGCAGGCAGAGAGAGGAGAGGAAGCAGGCTCCCCGCCAAGCAAAGAGCCCGATGCGGGGCTTAATCCCAGGACCCTGGATCATGACCTGAGCCAAAGGCAGAGGCTTAACCCACTGAGCCACCCAGGCGTCCCAGGACAGTGTATTTAAAATCAGTGGTATATTTTACCAATCTATATACTATATACATAAATGACACTACTTCTAGTGTAACAAAGAAAAAAAAAAAGTTACTTGCAAATTATTTTTTTTTAAAGATTTTATTTGTTTATTTGACAGACAGAGATCACAAGTAGAGAGGCAGGCAGAGAGAGAGACTGGGAAGCAGGCTCCTTGCTGAGCAGAGAGCCCGATGCGGGACTTGATCCCAGGACCCTGAGATCATGACCTGAGCCGAAGGCAGCAGCTTAACCCACTGAGCCACCCAGGCACCCTTACTTGCAAATTATTTAATTCATTTGAAAATGACCTACTCCACTTAAAACCAAATCACACTGTTGTCTAAAATGTCTGTTACCAAGCTACAAAATGGAATTTGCAGCCTGCCAAAAGATTAAAATTCAATTTCATCTATATGTTACTGAATTTTGTTTTTCTCTTTTTTTTTAAATGCTCTGAGAGACTGAAACTCAAACCTACTGGTAAAACAGAAGCTGAACTGATAAATTAGAACTGTCCAGCAGCCATTACTATAATGACATTGCTGCCAGCATTCTATCCTTCATCAGTTTAACTCTCCAGATGTTTCATATTCATTTACAATTTGAATCAGTTAAATACAGACCCATGTGTTCTTCCACAGACTGCAATGTTGACATCCACCAGAAATATTCTCAGGCTTTTAAAAATAAAAATGTCATCAATTGTATAGACCATTTAAACCTGTGTCGGATTAAAAATTGCCACAAAATCTTTGGCATGCGTCCTATAGAGAAGTGGAGTCTATGCCTCCATGATGGCTTTGACCAGTAGTATGTGGCAGAAACGACACTGCACCATTTTCCAGGATCAGACCTGATGGCTTCAACTTACCGTCCTTTGGAAAACTTGCTCTGGATGATGCCACTCTCCACAGAAGAAATTTGACTATCCTGAGACTCCTATGTTGCAAGGGAACTCAAAATAGTCATGTGGAGCAACCACATGAAGAGAAAATACTTAATGAATCTCCCACTCTTCCAGAAATTGTAGCCCCAGTGCTAGATGACCACACAGTATATAACCAGCAAAATCCTTCCCAAATTCCCGAACCAAAAAATTGTGAATGAAATAAAACAGTTGTTCAATCCTTTAAGATTTGGGGCTGTTTGCTGCACAACAACAGATAACTCAAACAAAAACTATGATTTCATTTTATGCACAAATAAACTCACTATGACAATAGGGAAGACAGCAGACTGCTTGTTGTAGTACGATAATGAAAGTTTTAAAAACTTTTAAATTGGGTGCCTGGGTGGCTCAGTGGGTTAAGCCGCTGCCTTCGGCTCAGGTCATGATCTCAGGGTCCTGGGATCGAGTCCCGCATCGGGCTCTCTGCTCAGCAGGGAGCCTGCTTCCTCCTTTCTCTCTCTGCTTGCCTCTCTGTCTACTTGTGATCTCTCTCTGTCAAATAAATAAATAAAATCTTTAAAAAAAAAAAACTTTTAAATTATCAATTTAGTATCTACAGTACAAGTTTCTTTTAATTGTCTTCCATTAAATAACCCATAAGTTAATCATTAAATAAACCTGTACTCCCCATTACTTTTGATTCTTACTGTGTTAAAGAAAGTGTTAAGGCTACTAAGACATACCCTGCAACTGTGCTCCCACAGGTTGACCATACACTACTGAGAATCAGTTGTTTTGTTCTTAACATATTTATCCCAGTTTATTTGTTAATATTATTATATAACTTGATTAAATATTTTAAAAATCTTTAAGAATTGAAGTCACTGCTTCCATGAGTAAGTTGAATATTTCATAACAATCCGATAAAATCTAGTTGTTTTTAAAAACACATTTTCAAGAAGCAAGACTATAAAAATTTGGTAACCACTGGGACTATTTTCAACTGTCTCACTATACTTAAAGGAAAATCAAACTAGATATTGAAGACAATGGTTAAAGGTGTGATTTTTAAAAGGCCATGAAGAATTCCAATCAGCAGACCTATGCTCACAGGAAAGATGTGGACTTAATATCAGAAGACTGGACTATAAAAATAAACTGTTTTAAGGTATGTACATACCATTTTTATGACTAACCATTCTCACCCAAAAAAAAGAATTTTTAAAGATTTTATTTATTTGAGAGAGAGAGAGTGTGAGAGAAAGAAAAGGAGCAAGAGAATGGGGAGGAGCAGAGGGAGAAGCAGGCTCCCTGCTGAGCAGGGAGGCCGACATTGGAGCTCAATCAAGAGACTCCAGGATCATGACCTGAGCTGCAGGCAGATGCTTAACCTACTGAGCCACCCCAAAAAATATTCTTATAAACAATATCCAATTGAGTTGATTAAGGAGCTTGTGCTATAACCTCTTTCCAGAAAATGTCTTTTAAATTAAGAAATAAGGATGAAGTTTCAGTTTCGCAAGATGAAAAGAGATCTGTATATGGATGGTGGTGATGGTAACACAATGTGGTTACACTTAATACTACTGCATTGTGGTGTATAAACAATGAATCTTGAAACACTGAAAAAAATTTTTCTAATTTTTTAAAAATTTAGAATATATATATACATATATATATAAAATAAATAATTAAAAAAAACACTGACTTGTATACTTTAAAATGGTGAAGACAGTAAATTTCATGTATCATACTGAAGTGAACTGACTTAATAATAATAAAAAAAAAATCAAAAACATTATGCTCGGCAGCCTAAGCCACTCGCAAAGAGTGCATAACGTGTAATTCCATTTGTAGGAAGATCAAGAACAGGTAAAACTAATCTATATAAAAGAAATCAGAAGAGTGGATCAGGGGATGAGGTAAATGGTGTAGAGAAAGAGAGTACAATGGGAACTGAAGAACTTTCTGGGGAAATGGAAATGTTTTATATCTTAATTAGAGTATATAGTATAAAGTTATATATTTGTCAGAACACAACAAATTATATGCCTCCTATGTGTACATTTCACATTATATGTAAATTACACATTAGTTTTTTAAACGGGAGAGCAACAAATGAAAACTGAAGAATTAGTCTAGAAATTAATTGATGAGAACTATCCCCTGAAACAATATATATAATGGCATTTTTTTAACCATCACATAGAGCAGCTTATTGAAAGGAAAATTCCTAGCTGGTAACAGGCCATGCTACAATTTCTGACTAGTCAATCATAAGGGTTTTAAAGGTAAATAAAACATCACCATTCTTGATTACTTAAACTAAAACAAGGTATCTAGAAGGACTGTAAGATTTAGCTTCCCTCAGATTAGCCCTGTTTTTCCATCTGCCTAATCCCCCAGCCCCTCTAATTCAAGTCAATCCAATTTAATTCAACAAACCCACTATACTTACTCTATATAAATTATGTGAGAAGCTAAGAGTAACAACACAAAGATGAATATATAGTAACTTCTATCTTCAAGGCATTTATAATCTAGTAGATGGCACTGCACAAGTAGGTAACAGCTACAAGAAAAGACTTCATAGTACCTGCAGTATTCCGATTGTAACCCTGTTCAATTCAAAGCACTATTTTGAAAGGTGAGGTTTGTTTTTTGTTTTTTTTTTTAAGGAAAGTCAAAAGAGCAGTAAGTGGCTCAAGTAGACTTATCCCCCATTCTTCCCTTTGTATTACCAATGAAGGGAAAATTCCATAGATAGCTCTGTGTTTCCAAGAAATTTGAGAATGCAAGCACAGTTCCTGTAGACTCTATAAGTAAAAGATAGAAAATTCATGGTTACAATTCTATGAGTAGATGAGTAAATGATTCACCATATTTCTACTAAGGATATTCACTTTGACAAACCATTGACCATCAATGTTCCTGGCAATATATGGACAATCAGATTTTAGACTTTTCTGGAGTGAATTATTCTACTATAAAAACTAAAACTCTAAAATTTGAATTATGAAGTGAGAGAAAACATCACAATCTGAATTCTACTTACACAAAACCACATGATTTTCAATGCCAAGCTCCTAATTTACAGCTGAGAAAATCACCATTGAAGATAGCAGAGCCTAGATCAGATTCACTCAACATAAAACCAGATGTAGACCTCAAATTACATGTGACATCTCCAGTCACTCATATAAATAAGAATAATGCAAGCTGAAAGAAAATAAATTTACCTAGACCTTTCTAAACTGGCCACCCTAATAGTTACACAATGTACTTCTCCTAAAATTCTCAAGTAAATTAGAAGGAAGAAAATATACATATCTTCATTTAAGTACAATTAAAAATCTAAAATTACTAATTTCGGGACGCCTGGGTGGCTCAGTTGGTTGGACGACTGCCTTCGGCTCAGGTCATGATCCTGGAGTCCCGGGATCGAGTCCCGCATCGGGCTCCCGGCTCCACGGGGAGTCTGCTTCTCTCTGTGACCTTCTCCTCGCTCATGCTCTCTCTCACTGTCTCTCTCTCTCAAATAAATAAATAAAATCTTTAAAAAATAAAATAAAATAAAATTACTAATTTCAATTCTTCTAAGATAATTCCTTGGAACAAAACAAGATATTCTAGGTCTTGAAATACACCTGTCATTTTAAAAACAAAAAGAAAAAACCCACTGAACTCAGGATACCAACTCTTGGCACATCATCTCAGAACTCTTCCCTGAACAACCTGTGACAAGTAAACAGGAACAAACTGTACCAAGGACGTACAAAGATATTTCTTTAGTTGTTTGCTTAATCACCTACTGATTTTCCCACCATAAGTTAATAAAAACCAATATAACTCAACAGGAATCTGTTAAGTATAAAATCACTTTACATTATTTGACTTCAAAAGTTTGTACCCTATGGAAAATCCATTCGAAATTTTACCTGGCATGTACATACTAAAATATTTTGTTTCTCATTTGAAGCCACACCAGATTCCAACCCAAGAGACAAGATTTCCAGTTTATTTTTCACAACCTACATGTTAAAAACCCAAAATTACAACGTTAAAAAAAAGTATTGTTAAAATTCTATAATAGTAGTAGAGCCAGTTAGTCACCATATGGTCACTATTTGTGGAGAATTTTTTGAGGCATCTAATATCCATAATATATAGCATTTCAATATTTAAATTAAGTACTCAAACATATTAAGCTAACCTTGGAAATCTAATGTAAAAGTTCTTTCTAGATTAGGAATAGAACCTAACTTAGCTCAAATACTATAAATTGAATAATATAATAACATGATTTCTTAAAAAGAACAGGGTATCAAATACTACAATTACGGCAGAGCTTACCGAGAATATACCAGCCGAATCAATCAATCTTTCCTTGCGATTTTTCCAACTAGAGATAGAAGGCAAGGAGCCCCTTTTCTTTCTGATCATAAAACTTTCCTCATCTGCTAAGGTATGAACTCAACTGCCTTATGACTTCTTCACATGCAAGGTCAGTCCCACTTTAGTGTATTTTGCCTAAGCTCTTCGCTGGAATGCTCGTCTTCATGATCCTTGCAGGGCCAGTTATTTCTTGAGATTCAGATTTCACTTAATGTCCCCTCTGGACAAACACTTTCTTAAGCAGTCACTTAAGCACTGTCACATCATTTTATTTTAATTCTCTACATAGTGCTTATCACTTAAATATATTTCTTTTTAATACTCATTACTACATCTTCAATACCTAGAATAATACCAGACACAGACTATACACTCTATTCATAATTTGTTGAATAAGTAAATAAAAGCTGTGAAGAAATGAGCCCAAAGCCAGCAACCAGGGTTCTACTCCCAAAGAGAAGCCAGTCCAAAAGAGTGAAGCCAGGAAGAAAAAGAGAAAAACAAAGTAGATCTCCTGAAGGCATCAGAGTCATTTCAGTCATTCCAACCCTGCCCATAACAAAGTCTGACTGTCATCAGAGAGCTGTGAGACGTTGTATATATACCACCCTAAAGAGAAAGGGACATGTAAGATGATCCATCAGAATGTGAGAAGAAATATTCCACCTAAATTAAAAAGAAATGTGTTTTGTATTATCTTTTGCAAAGTACTGTATTTGTGTCTCTTTTGCAATGTAAATAATGTATTATTATAGTCATACACACATGAACACACACATATACAATGAGCAGATAAATATACCCATACTGGACATACACCTGATACCTGATAGAGGTGAACAATCGAAAAAGTCTGGAGAATAGCAACGCCAATGAATAAATTTGTTCTTCTTAAGTTACAGTGTTTCAGGTTTCTCTCATTTCTAACTAAGAGATTTCTGAAATGTGCTTAAAACCTATTTTGTGCTCAAATACTTATAGAATGCTGAATGCACAGACTAACTATGGCTCCAGAAAACAGACAAGTGAAATCTAAAGGCAGACAGGTTTAAATTCTACACAAAAATGAAATTCTAGGGTTGCCTGGGTGGCTTAGTCGATTAAGTGTCTGACTTTGATTTTAGCTCAGGTCATGATCTCAGGATCCTGCGATGGAGACCCATGCTAGGCTCTGCACTCAAATCGGGAGTCTACTTGGGGATTCTCTCTCTCCACCACCTTCTCCCCATCCCTCTACACACACACACACACACACACACTCTTCAATAAATAAATCTTTTAAAACTTTTTAAAAATAAAAAAAATTCTAAAAATTAGACCCATCCTAATTAATCACTACCTATCCAGTTATAAATTTCTCACTTATTGGATGGGTTCAAGTAGAAGCCTCATGACCATCAGTAAAGGATGACATTATTTCAGCACTTCCAAGGGAGTCTATGTAACAAATTTAACAGAGTGATAATAAATGCTAATGGTATAATGATAAATTAAGTTTAGTCCTTGCCCCTTGGAGGTCATAATTTAATACAGACAGACTTGTGAACATATATACAGTATACATTACATATCTATCCACATGGGATAACAGAAAATGGTGATGATTAGCTCTCATGGTGGGAATATTTAAGTTGAATATTGACGGATATATAGAAGCCAGTTTTCCTGTTAGTCAAGAAAGATAAAAACATTCCTGACAAAAGAACATGTGAGAAGGGACAGGTATAAAAAAACAAACAAAACAAAACAAAAAAAATGTAGTATGGCAACCCAAAAAGTATAACAAATAGTGTGAAATTGTTGGATGATGCAGTAAATATAGCAGGAGAATAAGCACAAATGAAGCTGCTGGTTAAGTGGCTAGGAGCCAAATTGTGAAAGGCCATTCCACAGAGACTAGAAGAGGTCACAGAATAATAAAAATAACTTTCTTTTACAATGTACTACTTTGTACCAGACACATACCTAAACTCTTTAGACACATTATCACTTTTAATCCTCAGAAGATCCCTATCATTACCTCAACTTTCTATGAGAAGGGGCTAGAGGGGCGCCTGGGTGGCTCAGTGGGTTAAAGCCTCTGCCTTCAGCTCAGGTCATGATCCCAGGGTCCTGGGATCGGGGCCCCCGCATTGGGCTCTCTGCTCAGCGGGAAGCCTGCTTCCTCCCTTCCTCCTCTCTCTCTGCCTGCTTCTCTGCCTACTTGTGATCTCTGTCAAGTAAATAAAATCTTAAAAAAAAAAGAAAGAAAGAAAGAAAACAGGCTAGAGAGAAACCATGCAGAAAAATTCCAATTAATTTACACAGATACTCTACCCTCAGAGAACTCCCCACTCCTTAAGTGTGGCCTGCACACACTGATTTTGTTCTGAACACCACAAATGGAAAGGGGAAGAAAGAAGATGAACTGTAAAACAGAGACACCTGACAAAAACCACCTCAGCCAAATGATTGAGGTCAATAGACAATGATTAAGTTATGTTGATAGTATGTACCCTTGATAGGACATGATAAATATGACATTTTACATCTGTGGTCTCTTCTCTAAAACCCCTAACTTCACTCTAAACATAAGAAAAACATCAGACCAACCCCAACTGCTTGAAGGACAATCTATAAAACACCTACTCAAATTTGTCAAAGTCCTCAAAAGCAAGTAAAGTTTAAAAAACCATCACAGCCAAGAAGAACTTAAGTACATATAATAACTAAACGTAATATGACATCCTGCCTGTATGGGAACCTGGAAGAGAAAAAGGATAATACATAAAAACTATGGAAATCTTTAAAAAAATATATGTATTTTAGTCAATAATTATGTATAAACCGTGGTTCATTAATTTTAACAACTGCATCATACTAATATATCAATAATGGGAAAAACTACAAGTGGGATATATAAGAACTCTCCATACAGGCTCACAATTTTTCCATAAATCTAAAATTATTTTAAACAATAAGCTTTTTTTAATTAGGCCAAGAATATAAAAGACATAGAAAACAATTACTGCTCAAAGGATAGGTCGAAGAAAGTAAGTTGGTAAAAGAAATTTAAAAGAAATTATCATAAATATACAAAGATAGAATGATGCCCTAGAAATCATACAGAAAAAGTGTACAAGAATGGAAATAGCTATAATAGAGGCCAAAGAAGATAAGAAATGAACAGAAACCACTGGACTTAGGAGGTTACTGGTTAATTCATTTATTACCTACATTTATGTGGACTATTTAATATAGTAATTCTGGGCTAGCAAAATCCTAAAAACACATTTCATGCCAACAGGCTGATGACACAAAAGCTTTACTTTCAAAAACTTCACTACATTACTTCACTTTCATGAAAACCTTCAGTGTGGCCAGAAATGTAAATAACATGATGTTACAACTTCTGAAATAACTCAAGAATTTAATTCAATTTCTCTTTAAACCCAAATTCATTACCAAAAAGTTTGGAGAGTCCCTTCAGAAGCAAACCCTCACTACTGGACAGGAGAACGCAAAAGGACAAAACTTAACCACTTTAAAATTCAACTAAAGACAACATTTCTAACCACCAGGCCTAAATGAGAAAGAAGATGAAAAACAAAACACAATGAGAAAGCTGGAATTCAAGTCAAAAACAAAGGGAAATTTCTATATAGAGTAAGAAAGGAGGGAAATACTCAACCCAAAGTAAAAGCAGTATACAGGCCTAGAAGAAATTAAATCTAAATATCTCATGAATGCCTCTGAAATACTGTTAATTTACACAAAATTGATATAAATAATTTCCAAAAACAGGTGGGTGACAAAAACAGGAGAGAAAACCATTACTCTGCCCTTTGGGAACCTCAAATTAATGTATTTTGGCAAACCAGACACAAATCATATGGGATGACTGGATAAAACCTTATGATTTTAGCCAACTGCATTATGACCTGGAGCTGGTTCTTCTCAAGATTATTAATAATGAAAAATACTTGCACAGGATATGCATGATTGCCAGGAAAAAAAAAATGCTCTTCTTTCAAAGTTTTTAAAACAACAAACTACCCACAGAAACCACATGGGCACATAATGAAACAAATCTGGTCACTGATTCGTGGAGCATTTAAGCACTCCCCAAGTGAAATACTCAGCTTTAGGCTCTCTTTCTGGGACAAGCAGAGCATCCATGAAAAACCTGACTTGAAGCTACTAAGGAAACAGTACAGACATACCTCTACTGGCCTAAGTTTCAACTGACATAATTTTCTCTAAGAACCTATGGTTTTAGGAGACTACTTAATTGTTTTAAGACATTTCTTTTCCTCACAGTAAGAATCTAGATAAAAACTAAAAACCCTCAAAATTAAAGAAAAAGAAAATAAAATCTCATTCAAAGTGCTTAACATTGTAATATTAATGACATAAGTTAACACCTCCTTTGATTGTCAATTTAAATACCAAAACTCCTTACTATTACTAGCAGTACTGATGTAGGAAACAGAGGCAGAAGAAAAATTATTAAATTTCCTTACTACCTACAGCCCACTGACAAGTCCTTGAAACAGACAGCGACATTCCTCTAAGGATTCAGCTGCATTGATGTTAATATTTTGCTAAGGACAACAAGTAATCTTAGCTCAACCTCCAGGATCCTGTAAGTCTACTTTAACATTAAAAGTTTCTTTGGAAACTTCCTTTATCCCTACCCTCCAAGATACATGTTGGCAATCACCTCCCAAGCATTTGACCCATCTGAAGGGTCTCATGACTCACTTTTTATTAGACAGTAATAAATAACTTTTCCCAATAATAGCTAGCCCCCTCAAGGTCCTGGAAACCTTATTCCAAAATTCCTTAGAGACCTAAGCTATTCCTAACTCCCTCCCAACTTGAAAGTATGTAAGGGGCCTCTCCTCATGACCCCATGCAGCTCTTCCTGCCCACGAAAGCATGCATTAAAGCATGTCCCTATGCTTTAATAAAACCACTTTTTTGCACCAAAAACACCTCAAGAATTCTTTCTTAGCAACTGAACTCAAAACCTAATGTCTTTTCCTACACCAGTATCATAAATAAATGAGGATTACTTAACTTATCAAATTATATAATAATACCCTAGTGAAATGCTATACCAAAGAGGGAAGTTTCAAAAGAGGAAAGAATAAACATAAAGGGAGAAATCTTGCTCAGGAGACAAGCGAAAGAAGAAAGGAGATGAGGAGCATATAGTTGCACTGGAACACTACAAGGTTGGATATGTACATCAAATAGGTCAAGTCTAAGAAAAAAGAAATCAATTGAAAGCAGAGCCTATCATAAGTGAGCACACAATATTGCCTAGGTTAAAACGCAAAGGCTACGTAAAGACTCATTTATTTACAGAAATAGCAGATAGTAAATATTTCAACAAAAAACAGAAATTTTATCTTGACAGCATCACAAAAACACCCACCTATTCCTTTAAAAAGTCAAGAAAAAAAATTTTCACCAACGTCTGTATTATATTATCTCTATAAGACATAAAAGGAGCACAATGGAAACCTAAGCATGCAGAGCTATAAGTTTACATATATCTGCACACATGCCCCACCATGGTTTCCATTTCCTGACACTGTGCCATTAAAATTGGGGATTTTTCCCCCTCCACTTTGGCTCTATGTAGGGTGCTGACTTTTCCCTTGGATAGGCTGGCAAAGCTCAGTTTGTCAAAGCTTGCATAACCTTGAAGAACACATATAATTTCCAGTAGAAATAAAGAAAGAATGGAAAAATAGAGGAGTTTCCAAAAGAAATAATTTTAAATTGTACATATCTATAGTGCTCGTCCTTTAGAGATGGTGTTACTGCTGGTATTTGTTACACATGCATGAATCCTGAAAAGACCAAAGCAGCAGAGCTATCCAAGTGCAGCTATAGCTATCATATAAACTACAGTTTCAACACAACGAAAAGGATAATAGTGCCAAGGATGGAAAGCTCTGGGATTGTCACCTAGTCAGAAAGAATACAGATCTGGAGAAAGATCAGATTAGACCCATTTCAGAAAATGAACAGGAAAAGCCTTGAACTATACTGAGGATCTCTAATTAACCAAACAGCATAAAATTTGTACACTAAAATTTTTCACATTATGTCAAAATGAGTGTGTTTTCTAAACAGTTGCTAAGTACAATGATTTATTATGGATACAGAACAGAGAAATGTCTGGTTTCTCAAGGTTTACTAAGAGTAGAAAGTAATGTGTCTAAAATACAGGAAATTACAAAAAAATATGGTGTATATTCCTAGCGTGTAAATTTTATACAAAGATATAATGACAAGGAGAGACTTTACTTTTTATAAAATACTTTATAAAATATAAACTATAATAAAAGATAAAAAGAGTGAACAGAAAATATAAAACACACATTTCCTAACTATCACCAGCAGTTTACTTGCAGACATCTTCATAACCATCCACCCCTAAAATATCCATTATCTTCTGTACTGTGGTTACTTCAAAGGAAAAGTATGACAAAGGACGAAGGAAAGTTTAAATTAGACTATACAGATAACATTCTACTTCCAAAAAATGGAGACACAGGGGTCCGATTTACTTTTCCAACTAAAACAACTAGAAAACTGAATAAGATATATGAAACAGTGGTTTTCAGATACTAGACCACAGGTAGCACAGGACTGTAACACTTGAAGGAAAGGAAATAAGCAAAGAAAGCATTGTAATCGCCCAGCTTACAACCTGGAGTCAGCTTACAGGCTACAAGACATAGTGGGGAACCTAAGCAAAACTGAGTTGAGGAGACAGTTAAAGGTTTGTAAGGCAACTACAACTTCCAGGGCCAAGAACTTAAGGAAACTATACTAAGAATCCCAGAGACAGATAGAAAAGTCTGCCCAAGTCTTGGGATAACTAAAACCCATACACAATGACAGAAAATTACAGAAGACAAGGAAAAGATAAACAAAAATAAGTACAACATCTGGAGCTCACACAGTGGGCAATGATTTATATTCCTACTAGTCAGAGTGGATAAACCCTGTAATACATAGAGAATTCAGCTGAATCCTCAGGAGCACATCTCCTTAGTTGTGGGGTTAAATGAAACCTACAGTAAAGTCTGTTCGGGATTCACACTAACAAATCTTAAAAATATGCCTCAAAATAATCCAAGTGATTTTAAATAGCACAAATGAGAGTTGGAACAATATACATTATTTGAAATAATACAACAAAATTCAACAATCAATATGATAAAACTCAAAATAGCTAAATCCAAACAAAATTAACAGCCATTTCAAAAAATCAGAAAGAGACTGCAGAGAAGATGGCGAACTTAAGAGGATCCCAAGCTGACCTCCACCCAGAGACACACTGAGACTCCAAATACATGTAACACAACTCATTCTGAAAACGACCTGGAGACTAGCAGGACAGCTCTTCCACAGCTAGGGATATAAAAAAAAAAAAAGTCAAATCAAAAAAGGCAAGAGGGACTGAGAAGTGGTCAGAAACAAAAACCCCCGGCATGGTAACCCACAAATGGGAAAGCTACTACAGGAGTGGAAGTCCTCCCTGAGGAACAAGAAAATCAGGCCCCACATTGAGCAACCCCAGCCCTAGGAACCTGCACTGGAAAGACAAGACCCCATAACATCCAGCTTTGAAAGCCAGCAGGTATAACTCAGAACAAAAGGGCTATAAGAAATCAAGACTTCACTCTTGAAGGGCCAGAGCACTATATTATTAATCTAAAACCAAGCACAAAAGCCGCAGTTTAAAGAGCACCTGGGTTGTAGGGGAAGAGATTTACTAATTTTTAGGCATGTTCCAGAGGGGAGGGGTCAATGGGAGCTTTCCCCCAGAACAGAAGTGCTGGCAGGAGCCATTTTTTTAGCCTTCCTTCAGACTAGGTGGCCTGACACAGGCAAGAGCCAGCTCTAACACTCCATCTTCCTTGTTAACACAGCTCACCCCATTTGAGTGTGTTCCTAAAGACCCCACCAAACTGCCCATCCCACCAGGCACCACCCCCCAGAGTGAACCCTGATTTGCCCCACCCCACAGGCAGGCAGACTCAGCTGGGATGGGCATCTACCAAATACCAAATAATATATAAATACCTGGTAGAAAACCCCAGGGGAAAGCAGCGCAGGGGAGGGCGATAAGCGGGGGAAGGCCAGCCCCACCTACCAGCACAACTACAGCAGTCAGGGCCCAGTCAAAACAAGAAGGCACACAGAGCCCAAAAAGGAGACATCCCTGGAGTGCCTGCTCTGGTGACCACAGGAGATTGCACTACTGGGACCCAAGGGCATTTTCTATATAAGGTCACTGTTTCTCAGAGCAGGAGACACAACTGACCTATATACACAGAAACAAAGAGTCAGAGAAAATGAGGACCAAAGGGATACATTCCAAACAAAAGAAAACAATACCTCATAAACACAACAAAACAAAATGGACAAAGAAATCTATATGGTAAGGAGTTCAAAGTAATGGTCATAAAAATACTAACTGTGGTAGAGAGAAGAGTGTATGAATTCAGTGAGATCTTCAACAAAAAGAATGAAAACATAAAAAGGAACTAATCAGAATACAAGAACAAGAACAAGAAATGAAAAACACACTAGAGGGAGTCAAAAACAGATAGGGGATACTGAATGGATCATTTATCGGGAAGATGGAGTAGTGGAAACCACCCAAATGAACAATAAAAAGAAGAAAAAATTTTAAAAATTAGTGTAGGTTAAGGGACCTCTGGAACAACATCAAATGTACTAACATCTGCATCACAGGAGATGAGTGAGAAGAAAAGAGAAAGGGGCAGGAAATTTATTTCAAGAAGTAATTGAAAACTTCCCTAATCTACAAAAGGAAATAAACATCTAAGTCCAGGAACTACAGAGAACCCCAGACAAGATGAACCTCAAAGAGGTCTAAAACAAGACACACAATAATAACACCAACAATTAAACATAAAAAGGGACTCTTAAAAGCAGCGAGAGAAGAGCAAACTTCAGTACAAGGGAAACCAGACAAGGCTATCCACTTATTTTTCAGCTCAAACTCTGTAGGCCAGAAAAGAGTGGCACAATATAGTCTAAGTGCCGAACAGAAAAAAAACCTACAACCAAGAACACTCAACCTCACAAGGTTATCATTTTAACCTTACCATTTCATGATCATGAGAAATAGTTCCCTCAGACAAACAAAATTTAAAGTAGTCCATCACCACTAAACTGGTCTTACAAGAAATGTTAGAGAAACTTCTTGAAGTGGGGAAAAAAAAATCGTAACTAGAATAAAGAGAACTATGAAGAGAAAAAATATCACTAATAAAAGCAAACATATTGTAAAGGTAGTAGATCACTTACAAAGCCTTTATGAAGGTTAAAAGACAGTAGCAAAATCACTTAGATCTATAAAAATTAGTTAAGGGATACATAAAATAAGATGATGTGGGGGGAAAAAAATCACATACCTAAAATGTAGATGGAAGAAATAAAACTGAAGTGCTTTTAGAATGTGATGGAATTTAAGCAACCATCAACTAAATGTAGACTGCTAAATACACAAGATATTATATATGAACCTCAAGGTAGCCACAAACCAAACCCCTATAGCACATACACAAAACAATAAAGAGAAATGGTTCTAAGCATAATACTAAAAATGTTATCAAATCACAAAGTAAAAAAGCAAGCGTAGAAAAAAGGAACAGAGAAAAACTATTAAACAATGAGAAAACAATTAATAAAATGGCAATATGTACATACCTATCAATAATTACTTTATATGTAAATGCATTTGAACCAGAGACATAAGGTGACCTAATGGATAAAAAAGCAAGACCCATCTATGCTGCCTACAAAACACTCATTTCAGACTTGAAGACACAAACTAATGAATGGATGAAGAATACACTGCATGCAAATGTAACAAAACAAACAAATGAAAGAAAAAGCTGGGGAAGGAATAATTGCATCAAAAAAAATAGACTTTAAAACAAAAACTGTAACAAGAGACAAAGACAGGATTACATAATAATAAAGTGATCAATCTAACAAGATAAAGCCACTGTAAATATCTATGTACCCAACACAGGAGCACCAAAATATAAAAAGCAAATTATTAACAGACATAAAGGGGAAAATGACCTTAACACAGTTAAAGCACAAATCTTCAACAATACACTTACATCAATGAATAGAATATCCACAAAGAAAATTAAAAAGGAAAAAGTGGTTTTGAAAGACATCCATTAGACCAGATGGATTTAACCCCTATGTGCAGAACAGTCTAACCAAAAACAATACATTCTTTTCAAGTACACATGGAACATTCTCCAGGACAGGTCACATGTTAGGGCACAAAACAAGTCTCAATAAGTACAAGAAGACTAAAATCTTATCAAGCATCTTTTCAGACTATAAGAGTATGAAACTAGAAATTAATTACAAGAAATTACAAGAATTACAAGAAAAACACAAATACATGGAGGCTAAACAATGTAATATTAAACAATAAAAGTGTCAATGAAGAAATGAAAACAGAAATCAAAAAATACCTAAAGACAAATGAAAAGAAAACACAATGGTCCAAAATCTTTGGGACACAGCAAAAGGAGTTCTAAGAGGGAAATTTATAGTCATAAAGGTATACCTCAAGAAACAAATAAACAAGATCCAAATAAGTATCTAGCCTTACATCTATAAAAACAAGGAAAACAAGTAAAGTCCATAATAGGGCAGAAAAAATAAAGATCAGAGTGGAAATAAATGAAACAGAGACCCTCCCCCCCAAAAATAGAAAAGATCAATGAAACTAGGAGCCCATTCTGTGAAAAGAAAAAAAAAACTGCTATTATACCTTTCATCAGATTCATCAAGGATTAAAAAAAGGGGGAGGTGAAGAGAGAGGGACTCAAATAAATAAAATCAGACATGAAAGAAAAGAAGTTAAAACTGAAACCACATAAATGCAAAGAATTACAAAAGACTATTACAAAAAATTATTTGCCAAAAAACTGGACATCCTAGAAGAAATGGATAAAATTTCTGAAACCATAAAATTTTCCAGGACTGAATCAATATGAAAGAGAATATATGAACAGACCAATTGATTACAAATAATGAAACTGAATCAGTATCAAAAATCATCAAAAAACAAAAGCTTAGGGCCAGATAGCTTCACAGGTGAATCCCACCAAACATTTAAAGAATTAATACCTATTCTTCTTAAGCTAGTCCAAAAACAGAAGAGGAAGAAATGCTTCCAAATTCATTTTATGAGGCTAGCAATAGCCTGATACCAAGCCCAGACGAGGACACTACAGAAAAAAAATTAATAAATAATGGACAAATAGTGCTGATTAACATATATGCAAACATCCTAAATAAAGTATTTACAAATCAAATTCAAAATATATTAAAAAGATCATTCACCATGATCAAGTAGGATTTATGTCAATGATGCAAGGATGATTTGTTATCAGCAAATCAATCAACATGATATACCACATCAACAAAATGAAGGATAAAAAAATCATATCATCATCTCAGTTGATGCTGAAAAAGCGTATGACAAAATTCAACATCTGTTCATGAGAAAAACTCTCAGAGAATATACCTCAACATAATAAAGGTTATATATAACAAAACCACACCTAACATGATACTTAGTGGTGAAAAGCTGAAGGCTTTTCCTTTAAGTCCAGGAAAAAGACAAGGATGTCCATTCTCACTACTTCTACCCAATATAATATTGGTAGTCCAGGACTACAATGTAGTCAAACCAATATACAGAGATCTGTTATGTTTCTATACACTAATAACAAACCAGCAGAAAGACAAATTAAGAGAACAATCTTATTACAACTGCATGAAGGAAACTGAAGACAATACAAATAAATGGAAAGAGACACTATGCTCATGGATTGAAAGAATTAATATTGTTAAAATGTCCATATTATCAATGCAATCTCTATCAAAATACCAACAGTACTTTTTACAAAACAAGAACAAAAGAATTCTAAAATTTGTATGGAACCACAAAAAGCCCTGAATAGCCAAGCAATCTTGAAAAAGAACAAACTTGGAAGTATTACAATCCCAGATTTCAAAACTATACTAGAAAGCTATAGTAATCAAGACAGCATGGTACTGGCATAAAAACAGACCCATAGATCAATGGAACAGAATAGAGAGCCCATGTTAGGATAGAAATAAATCCATGTTAATATGGCCAATCAACCTATGACAAAGGAGGCAAAAATACACAATGAGGAAAAGATGGTCTCTTCAGTAAATAGTGCTGGGAAAACGGAACAGCAACCTGCAAAGGAACAAAACTATACCACTTTCCTACACCATAATCAAAAGTAAACTCAAAATAGATTAAAGACCTAAATGGAAGGCCTGAAAACATAAAAATCCTTAAAAAAAAATACAATGTAAATTTTTGGACATCAGCCTTAGCAATATTTTTCAGGATCTGTCTCCCCTGCAAGGGTAACAAAAGCAAAAATAAACAATTGGGACTTCATCAAACTAAAAAGCTTGTACAGTAAAGGATAACATCAACAAAATGAAAGACAACCCACAGAATGGGAGAAAATATCTTGAAATCATATATCCAATAAGGAGTTAATATCCAAAATACATAAGGAACCCTTATGATCAAAATCAAAAAAGCCAAACAATGTAATTTAAAAATGGGCAGAGGACCTGACCATTTTCCCAGACAGATGGCCAAGAGACACATGAAAAGATGTTCAACATTATTAATCATCAGGGAAATGCAAAATCAAAATCACAATGAAATATCACATCACACCTCCCATAATGACTAGTATCAAAAAGACAAGAAATAAATGTTCACAAGGATGTGGACAAAGTGGAACACTTATGCAGTGTTGCTGGGAGTGTAAACTGGTGTAACCACTATGGAAAACAGTACAAAGGTTCCTCAAAAAACATAAAATAGAAATACCATACAATCCAGTAATTCCACTATTAGGTATTTATTAAAGAAAATGAAAACACTAATTCAAATATATAAATGGGCCCCTGTCTTTATTGCAGCATTATTTACAGTAGCCAAGATACAGAAGAAACCTAAGTGTCCTTTGATAGATGAATACATAAAGATGTGGTATGCATGCATAAAGAAATATTACTCAGCCATGTAAAAGAATGAAAGCTTGCCTCTGCTACAATATCATTGAACCTACAGAATATTATGCTAAGTGAAATAAGTCAAACAGAGAAAGATAAATACCATATGATTTCACTTATAGGTAGAATCTAAAAAGGCAAAACAAGTGAACAAACAAGAAACAAAAAAAAAAAGACTCACAAATATAGAGAACAAACTGGTATATGCCAGAGCAGAGGAGAAGAGGAGACAGGCAATATAGGTGAAGGGGACTAAAAAGTAGAAACATCCACTTATAAAATACATGAGTCACAGGGATGAAAGTACAGCATAGGGAATATAGTCAATAATACTGTAATAACTTTGCATGGTGACACATGGTAAAACACTTAATCATAATACATATAATTGTGGAATCACTATGTTGTATGCCTGAAATGAAAATAATATAGTATGTCAACCATGCTTCAATTAAAAATAAAAAGAAATTTTAAAAAATAAAAGATAGGGGCTGCCTGGGTGGCTCAGTGGGTTAAAGCTTCTGCCTTCAGCTCAGGTCATGATCTCAGGGTCCTGGGATCGAGTCCCACATCGGGTTCTCTGCTCAGCAGGGAGCCTGCTTCCCTCTCTCTCTCTCTGCCTGCCTCTCTGCCTACTTGTGATCTCTCTCTCTCTGTCAAATAAATAAAATCTTTAAAAAAATAAAAAAATAAAATAAAATAAAATAAAAGATAAAACCAAGGGAAAAAATGAGGAAATTATGATCTATAACCAGGAGAAAAGGCACTCAGTAGAAATACAGAAATAAAAGAGATGATGGAATTAGTAGACTAGTCCATAAGAACAGTTATTATAAATATGTTTCATCTGTTTAAGAAAGTAGAAAAGATCACGATGATGAGGGACATGGAAGATATGAAAAAGACTTAAATGGAACTTCCAGAGAACTTCTAAAACAAAAAATACACAGGACAGGATTACTAGCAAATTAAACACTGAAGAAAAGGAGATTATAAAGTTTAAAAAATCTGCATCAGTATAGAGAAATGAATATAGAGGAAAAAATCTGAAAAAAAAAAAGTGGGGTATCAAGTAGTCTAAAACATGTATAATTGGAGATCCAGAGGAAAAAAAAAATGGAAGGTTATAAAACAAAGTATTTGAAGAAATATAGTTGAAATAGCCCTAAATTTCATGAAAACTAGAAAAAAGAAAACCAGAGATATAAAGAGCCAAACAGAATAAACATAAAGAAATCACACCAGGGACGCCTGGGTGGCTCAGTCAGTTAAGCAGCTACCTTCGGCTCAGATCATGATCCCACTGTCCTGGGATCAAGTCCCACATCAGGCTCCTTGCTCCGCGGGGAGCCTGCTTCTCCCTCGCCTCTGCCTGCCATTCTGCCTGCCTGGGCTCTCTTTCTCTCTCACTCTAACAAATAAATAAATAAAATGTTGAAAGAAAGAAAGAAAGAAAGAAAGAAAGAAAGAAAGAAAGAAAGAAAGAAAGAAAGAAAGAAAGAAGGAAGGAAGAAAGAAAGAAAGAAAGAAATCACACCAATGCACACCATACTCTATTGTAGGAAGCTAATTAAAAATTCTAATTTAAAAAAAATCTAATTTAATACACAAAAAAGGGCCATCTTACAAAAGAACTATAACAAGAATAAAAATATACTGTTTATCCAGGGGTACCTGGGTGCTCAGTTAAGCATCCATGTTTGGCTCAGGTCATGATCCCAGGGTCCTAGGATGGAGCCCCGCATTGGGCTCCCTGCTCACGGGGAGCCTGCTTCTCCCTCTCCTTCCCACTTGTGCTGTCTCCCTTGCTCTCTCTAAAATAAATAAAATCTTAAAAAAAAAAAAGTATATCATTTATCCAAAACCATACATGCCAAAAGACAATGGAGAGGTAGCTTTAAAGTAATGTAAGGGCAAAAAAATGAGATAGCATATAATTCTTTGCCCAGAAAAACTATCTTTAAAAATAGAAGGGAAAAATAAAGATATTTTTCCAGACAAACAGAAACTGAGAATTCTTTGCCAGCAAACCTGCACCAAAAGAACTGTTAAAGATAGTTCTTCAAGAAGAAAAATTAAACCAGACTGGAATTTGAATTGGTGTGAATGGAGTTAGGAGTGCCAGAAATAGTAAATATGTGGCTAAATATAAAAATTTAACAGATAACTGACTTCCTAAAGCAAAAGTAGTAACAATGCATTGTTGGTTTTGTTGAATATATAGAAGTAAACAAAATGATATCAATACTGCAAATGACAAGAGACGACATAGAGGTACACTGTGGAAAAGTTCTTACACCATACATGAAATAGAACATTACTTGAAAGTAAACTAATTAGTTAAAGGTTTATATTGTAAACCTTATAGCAATGAATTAATTAATCAACTAAAATATACACCTGTAGTGGGCATAAAATGAAATCACTAAAAACAAAACAAAAACCACCTCAAACCCAACATAAGTTAGGAAAAGAAAAAAGGGCAGAAGGGGAAAAAAGAAAACACATAGCAAAATGATATATTTAAACTCAACTATATTGATAATTACATTAAGTACAGATGGTCTAAACAGCTAAGTTAAAAAGCAGAAATTATCACATTCAACAAAAAGACCTGACTATATGCCACAAGAAACTCATTTTGGTTAAGAAAAAAAAATAAGGTAAAAATAAAGGGCTGTAAAAGATATACATGCAAACAGTTTAAAAAAAAAAAAAAAAGCTGAAGTGGCTATATTTTTTTTTTAAGATTTTTTTTTTTTTAATTTGACAGAGAGAAATCACAAGTAAGCAGAGAGGCAGGCAGAGAGAGAGGAGGAAGCAGGCTCCCTGCTGAGCAGAAAGCCCGATGCGGGGCTCGAACCCAGGACCTGGGATCATGACCTGAGCCGAAGGCAGCGGCTTAACCCACTGAGCCACCCAGGCGCCCCTGAAGTGGCTATATTAATACTTAAAAAAATTAGACTTCAGATAAAGGACTATTACTGGGGATAAAGAGGTTTCATAATGATACAGAAATAAATTCATCAAGCAGACATAACAATCTTAAATGTATATGCATCTAATAACAGCTTCAAAATAAATGAAACAAGGAATGACTGAACTGAAATGATAAATACATAGATCAAAACCACAGGCAGAGATTTCAACAGTTTCTCAAAGTAATTGATAAAATAAACAGGAAGAAAATCAGTAAATATATAGAAGACTTCAACATTATCAACCAATTTAAGTTAAATAACATTTCTGGAGGTGGGCAGGGGGTGGGCTATATGGGTAATGGGTATCAAGGAGGGCATTTGTGATGAGCCCTGGGTGTTGCACATAAGTGATAAATCACTAAATTCTAGTCCTGAAACCAATATTATACTATATGTTAACCACCTAAAATTTAAATAAAAACTTGAAACAAACAAACAAAAATGTCTGAAAAAAAATGCTACCAGTAAGGAGCAGATTGGGCCTTCTTCCCAAGTGCATATTAAACATTTAAAGATAAATGCTGTTCTTGGGGCACGTGAGTGACTCAGTCACTTGAGCATCTGACTCTTGAACTCAGCTCAGGTCTTGATCTCAGGGTCATGAGTTCAGGTCCCACAATGGGCTCCATTATGGGCATGGAGACTACTTTAAAAAAAAAATTCTTATTTAGCAAACAAAGAATAGAGGAAAATGTCTTTAATCTGATACAGACTATCTCTAAAAAAGAAAACTCACAGCTAACATCATATTTAATGGTCAGATACTGAATGCCTCACCCTAAATCCTTAAGAAGTCAAAGATGCATGCTTTGCATGCTCTCACCAGAGGTCCTTGATAGTGTAATAAAATAGGAAATAGAAATAAAAGGCATGCAGACTGGAAAAGAAGTAATACTATCTTTATTCACAGGCAACATGACTGTCTATGTAGAAAAGCCTAAGGAATCCATGAAAAGTTACAAGAAGAATACCAGATCAATAATAAAAAAATCAATTGTATTTTATTATATACCAGAAGCTAATAACCGAAAATTAAAATAAATACCAATTATAATAACATTAAAAGTTCTGGAGATGGAGAATGGTAATGGTTACACAACAATGTGAATCTACTTAATGCCACTAAACTGTACATTAAAAATGATTAGAGTGATAAATTTTATGCCATGTATATTTTACCACAATTTTAAAATTTTTAAAAAATATAAAGTTAAAATAAAAAGGCAAACCACAGATTAGCAGAAAATATTTCAAAAACATATCTGACAAAGGTCTTATACCTAGAATATAAGAACTTTTATAACTAAATAATACAAGGAACTCAATCTTTAAAGTGACAAAAGGCATTTTAAAAATTTCATAAAAGGTGTAAGAATAACAAAGCACTTAAAAATGTTCAACATCATTTGTCATTAGAAAAATGCAAATTAAAGCCAAATGCAGGTACAAATCTACTAAATAGGTATACACCTACTAAAAGATACAGTAACACATCTACTAAAATGGCTAAAATAAAAAAGACCTAAAATATCAACTGTTGGCAGAGGTATTATTGGCACCTGGAACTTTCACATGCTGCTGCTGAGAATGCAAAATGTTGCACCCACTTTGAAAAACAGGTTGGCAGTAGTATATAAAATTAAACATACAATCTGCCACATAACCCAGGAATCCCACTCTTAGCTATTGACTTTGGAGGAATGAAGATATATGTCTACATAAAAACCTGTCAAAGCATGTTCACAGTAATCTCATAATAGTAAAAAAAAATTTTTTAAATAAAAAACAGAAACAACTGAAATATCTATCAACTAGTTAATGGATAAAGGAATTGTGGTATATCCACTCAGTGGAATACTACTCGGCAATAAAAATTAGTCTACTTATATATGCAACAGCATGGATGAATTTTTTTTCCACCAAGTGAAAGGAACACACAAAATGACATCCATTATGTTCCTTTTAAATGAAATTCTTAAAAGAAGCAAAATTTCAGTAATAAAAAACAAATTAGGTTGTCAGGAACCAGGAGTGCTAGGATGGGATCAATTGTAAAAAGCCATAGGGAAATATTTCAAAGTGATGAAAATGTTCTTTATCATGAATGCAGTAGGAGTTTCTCATATGTAAATATCTGTAAAAAGCCAGGAAAGTATTATTGGTTATCTTATAATTTATTTATTTTTTTAATAGTATTGGATTTATTATCAATGACTTGATTGTACGTTATTCCTCAATAAAATGGATTTTTTAAATCAAAATATGCAAAAATAAATAGTGAAAAGGAACTCTGAGATTTCATCACAGCCTCAACACTTGTCACTAGTGCTAAGTCCGCTCCTCTAGCACCAGGTGGGAGTAGGAAGAGCACATTAAGCAGGCACTCCAGCTAATGAGCATTTCTTGAGAGTGAGGAGAAAGGGAAGATTATCTCTTAAGCAGAACTACAACTGCTACAAAAGCCAAAATGGGCAAGGATTAAGAACTAGGAAAAAAAAGCTGTGCTGTATTTAAACTCCCTTACAGTACTTAATGTAGCTAAGCTTAAAAGCAGATGTCCAAAAGATCAAACACAGGACAGAGGAAGTGAGAACAGAACATGGAGTCATCAAACTGGAAAACCAAGGAGACTGAACAGGGATGGGCTAGATGTAACAGGAAAACAAAAAGACACAATGAAAAGTGAAATAGGGACCATCACTACCTCAGGCTTTTTAAAGTAACCTAGGCTGCCTGAGACTAGGGAAGTTATCAGGCATACCCAAATTATAATCATCTTTCTGCTTAGTAAAAATTTGTCTTACTTTTTTAAGTTTTTCATACCACTATCCTCTGTCACAAAAAAAAAAACAAAAAAACTTATTTTTTTAGACTGTTGCATAACAGAATGATTTTATACTATAATCATACCATTATGCTGTTGGTACTCTACCAGTAAAGATTCTATAGTTCCTTAATAAACTGGCTCAAATTTGCATTTCCAGTCATCTTCTGCCTCTTCCAGCCATTCTGAAAAGTCTGCCTTTTTTTTTCTTTTTGCACAGAACAACAGTCCATTAATAACCCATTAGTTTTGATTGACTTACTGACTTCAACTTCTCAGACACATCAGAAAAATCTGAACCATACGTGCAACTATGAAGATTCAGCAATCAGTTCAAAAATTGCTATTTCAGAAAATTTCCTAAAGCTTTCTAAAGAACTACATACAACTCAAATATGCACAATCAAACTTGGTTTATTGGCAAACTAGTACTATACGAGGATATTTAAAGGGTACAACAAATTGGGGGTTTTCAATATTCCCAGGCAATTTAATATGAAATATATATACAGGTATATATGTGTGTGTTTATATAAATATGTATTCAATTATGTGACCTATTCTGTGGTAGCATCCTTGCTGTTAGTACCACAATACTATCATCTAGCTCATTCTGCCATATTCCCTGGTAATACGTTATGAGCTTAATCTTACCATAATTTTCTTACCATGAGAGAAAGACACATGTACTACCAGTAACAGGAACACAATGATAGTGATGTGAACAAAAGTGCAATTCTCCTAGGCATCGGTCCCTCCACCATCATTCCAACTGATTCTCTGATGCCCATGACAGTGAAAGAGGACTTCAGCTACCTCCATTTTGACCTCACTCTGTATTTTCTAATTCATTAAGTTCTTCTTTCCAGCTTAACTCTTAACTCGGGCAAAAGACCCTGCAGGTAAAGCATTCTGTGATGGAAACTGAAACTATTTCCTCAAGCAACAGGAAGTGCCCTGACACCAGTAAGACCCCATGTGACTGAATGACCCCAAGACAAGGATCAACCTGACATTTACTGCCCACTTGCATGTACCTACCAACTTTTGTCCTACATCTTCCTTATACAAACCTTTAAGTATTTTCAGCATTTTGGAGACAATCTTTGAGCCACCAGTGCGCTGTCTTGCCAGCGTTAGCCTCAGTAAAATAAATTCCTTTCTTGCTTCACCACCACTCAGCTCTGTCCTTGGATTTTGTCAGTGGTGAGTGGCTGAACCCGTTCTGTTTGGAATTCCCAGAGCCAGGTGCTCTTTGCACCCCTGTATCCCGGTTACAATAGCAGTTTCATGATACTCTGAACAGCCAAAACAAAGAATCCCTTAAAATGAAAGTAACATTCTAATTACATCCCTCAGAATTACTTTCTCGCTCAACAAACACACATATCCTTGAAGTCATCGATAACTTTTGGTCTGGGTTTCACAGATGAAGAACGATTAGAACATCATTGCTCTGACCAATCTTTAATTATGTTAAGAACAGAAAGCTACTTAAAAGAATGCTACAGTTCCTACACACAGAAATCCATGCCTCAGGTTCTCAATACATATATAACAAATTAATGGTGTTTTATTCAATTATTATGGCTGCCTTCCTCCTAGAGAGTTGACAAACTTGACATTTCATTACACATCCTCTCCCCCAAAAGATGGCATACCTTTCTCGATCAGAATAACAGTTCTGTAGTATTTTTTTTAAGCACAGTCTAAGCACAGTTTTAAGTCTAAGCACAGTTTTAAGGAAACTTTAACAGGGTTTTAGTAATTAAAAGAAAATATAGACTGTGCTTCAAAAAAATACCACAGAACTGTTATTCTGATAACAGTTTTTAAGGAACTATTCTGATAACAGGTTTTAAGGAACCTTTAACAGGTTTTAGTAACTCTTTAACGGGGTTTTAGTTTGAACTGCAAGAAGAACCAAGATTTTCTCTGCTTAGAAAATCACTATATGTCTTCTAAGTCTAAGAACCAACAGAGAAAGAACTCTACTGAGAGCTGATTTAAAAAACAGAGAGAGAGAGAGAAAAGAGCGTTCTGAAATTATTTGCATGATTCCAGACCTCAGCATTGCTACACAATCACAATGGAAAGAATGTGTGGTAATTAACCAGCTTTAAATGCTGAAAGTAACCAAACAATCATTCTTTTTCCCTAAAAATGTTTTATGAAAGGGGAAATCCTATAGTCTTTCAATTACTTCTTCAACTTACTTTACTTCTAAAAAAAAAAAAAGAAAACAAACAGTACTGAGTACCACTGCTCAGGGATTTCTCCTCTCCTTTTAATTTAATGAGTATCTTATTTGGCACAGGATTCCATTTTACCTTATTCACTAAATCTATCACCAAGAATATTTAATTAATGCCTAGCTTTCAACAAGGAGGACAGAGGCATAATGACTATTTTCAATAATCTAAAATGAGGTTGTGGTAAAACAAAAGCTCAAAGAGAAGAGAGCAAGATGGTGGTGGAGTAGGAGAATCCTAGGCTCAACTCATTCAACAAACACAACTAGGTAATTATCAAATCACCCTAAATATCCCAGAAATCAACCTGAAGACTGGCAGAACAAACTCCACAAATAAAGGCAGAGAAGAGACCACACTGAAGAAAGTAGGAAGTGCAGAGAAGCAGGTTGGGAGAAAAACAGACCCTGGCTGCTGCAGTGGGGAGGGAGCTACAGTTGCAGGGAAGGGTAAGAGACAGACTAACATACAAGGGAGGGCACAGGGAAAACAAATCCCCACACCTATTAGCTTAGAAAGTGAGAGCAAATAAATTTCTTTTGTTCTTGCAACCAGTGGAGCTTACAGCCTGGAATTTTAAAGGTCAGTGTGCTGGGATCAGGGAGAGCCCAGAGGACATTGGGACTGTTCTTAGAGAAAAGGGCCCACCAATACATAGTGTGGATATAGCGATCTAAAGAGCATCAATGGCACACAGTTAGGAGGTTAGCTGCCCCTCTCTGAGCATGTCTCAAAGAGGCAACCCTCAGAGAGACCCCCTGGGAAACAAAGGATCTGGCAGGCACCTTTCCTTCCCCCATCCATCAATATAAACTCACAGACACCTGCAAGAATCAGCTCAGGGCCCATACTCATGCTTACACCAAGTTCCTCCAGCCCCATCGCTCCAGGATGGAACCACTGCTACCAGTCAACCCTTGCCTCACTCCCAGTGCAGCAGGAACCCTCCCTCAGACAGCGGGCCCATACCTCTACTCATACCAGAGGTGGTAACAGGTCTTATTTCACAAGCAGTCCAGCGCACACCTAGGTAAAACATGCCATATTCAGCCCAAGGACAAAACACAGCCCACAAGAGGCAAAGAGAGCCCCTACAGACAACTGGCCTGAAGGATAAAGTAGTCAGGACACAATAGATGAGTGCATGCAGCACATGCTGGAGGCACTCCCAGAAGCACCAGGCCATGGGGAACAGGGGAAACTATACTGCAGGGCACTATAGGACCTCTTCTTCATAAAGCCATTACACTTAAAAACAAAAGACATGGCTAACATTCCTAACACAGAGAAACAGGTACAGAGGCTTAGACAAAATGAGAAGACAAAGGAATTTATGTCTATGAAAGGATAGGACAAGGCCACCACCAGAAATCTAAGTGACAAAAATATAAGTATCATTCCTGATGGAGAATTTAAAGCAATGATCATAAAGATACTAACTAGACTTGAGAGAAGACTAGAGAACATCAGTGAGACCATGAACACAGAGATAAGGAATAACACAGCAGAGATAAAGGGAGGAACAAATTAGTGACTTAGAAGATAAAGGAAAGTAATCATGCTCAACAAAATAGAAATAAGAATTATGCAAAATGAGGATAAACTTAGGGAACTCAGCGACTCAATCAAAAGTAATAGCGTTCATATTATAAGAGTCCCAGAAGAGAGGGGTGCCTGGGTGGCTCAGTGGGTTAAGCCGCTGCCTTCAGCTCAGGTCATGATCTCAGGGTCCTGGGATCGAGTCCCGCATCGGGCTCTTTGCTCAGCGGGGAGCCTGCTTCCCTCTCTCTCTCTCTCTCTCTCTCTGCCTGACTCTCCATCTACTTGTGATCTCTCTCTGTCAAATAAATAAATAAAATCTTTAAAAAAAAAAAAAAAGAGTCCCAGAAGAGAGAAAAGGGGGCAGAAAATTTATTTGAAAAAATAATAGCTAAAAACTATCCTACCCCAATCTGGGGTAGAAAACAGACATCCAGATCCAGAAGGCATATTAAACCCCCAACAAAACCAAAAGAGCAAATCCACAACAATACATATTGTAATTAAAATGCCAAAATACAGTAATAAGGAGAAAATATTAAAAATAGCAAGGCAAAAGAAAACAGTTACCTACAAGGGAAATCCCATAATGTTATCAACAGATTTTTCAGCAGAAATTTTCCAAGCCAGAAAGGAGTGGCGTGCTATATTCAAAGTACTCAAAGAGGAAATCCTGCAGCCAAGAAAACTCTATCCAGCAAAGCTATCATTCAGAATAGGAAGATAGAGAAAGAGTTTCCCAGACAAACATAAATGAAAATAAAGAGCTGACCACTAAACCAGCTCTGCAAGAAATATTAAAGGGGGCTCTTTGAGTGGAAAGGAAAGCTCAAAAATGACAGTATGAAGTCAGAAAACATAAAATCAATAAAAAGGAGTATTTCTGTAAAAAATCAGTCAAGGAACTCATAAAATTAAAGGATGTAAAATACGAAAACATAGTACCTAAAATGTGGGGAGGAGAAAAGTAAAGAATGGGTCCAAACTTAAGCACCAACTTAAAATAGACTGCTGCATGTTGAAGATATTATACACAAACCTAATGGTAACCACAAATCAAAAACCGTTGATAAGTATGCAAAGAATAAACAGAAAGAAATCCAAACATATCACTACAGAAAACCAGCAAACTAAGAAATAGAAAAAGACAAGAAAGGATCAGAGAAAATCTTCAGAAACAACCAAAAAACAAGTAAAATGACTATTAATACATATATGTCAATAATTAGTTTGAATGTAAACGGAGTGAGTACATACTCCAACCAGAAGATACAGGGTGAGAGAGTGGATTAAAAGAAGAAGAAGAAAGAAAGAAAGAAAATAAATACTCATCAAGATGCTGCCTACAAGAGACTTTTTAGATCTAAAGACACCTGCAAATTTAAAGTGAGAGGATGGAGAAATAAGTATCATGCAAATGCATATCAAAAAAAAAAAAAAAAAAAGCCAGAGTAGCAATAGTTTCTTCAGATAAAATAGACATAAAACAATTATAACAAAAGACAAAGAAAGACATCATACAATAATAAAAGGGACAACCCAACAAGAAGCTCTAACAATTGTAAATATTTATGTACCAAATATGGGAGCACCTAAATATATAAAACAGTTAATAACAAACAGCAAGGAAGTAATTGATAATAATACAATAGGAGGGGACCTTAACACCCCACTCAGATCAATGTACAGAACATCTAAATAGAAAATCAACAAAGAAAAAATGGCTTTGAAGAACACACTGGACCAGAAGGATTTAACAGATATATTCAGAACATTCCATCCAAAAACAGCAGAACACACATTCTTTCCAAGTACACATGGAAAATTTTCCAGAATAGATCACATATTGGGCCATAAAACAAGCCTCAACAATTTCAAAGAGATCGAGGTCATACCATGCATCTTTTCTGACCACAACATTATGAAACTAGAAGTCAACCACAAGAAAATATCTGGAAACACCGCAAGAAAAAATCTGGAAAGACCACAAATACATGGAGGTTATAAAGAACATGCTACTACATAATGAATGGGACAACCAGGAAATAAAAGAAATTTTAAAAGTACATGGAAACAAATGAAAGTGAAAACACAACGGTCCAAAATGTTTGGGATGCAGCAAAAGCAGTTCTAAGAGGGAAGTTTATAGCAATACAGGCCTACCTCAGATGAAAGAAAAATCTCAAATAAACAACCTAATCTTTCACCTAAGGAACTAGAAAAAGAACAATAAAGCCTTAAGCCAGCAGAAGAAAGGAAATAAGAAAGTCTAGAGTAGAAATAAGTAATATAAAGAATAAAAATTAAAAAGAACAGATTATGGAAACAGGAGCTACTTTTTTTTTTCTTAAACATCAGTAGAATTGACAAACTTCTATCTAGACTTATCAAGAAAAAAAGAGAAGGGACAAAAAAAAATCACAAATGAGAGAGAAGAAATAACAAGCAACCCCACAGAAATTTAAAAAAAAAAAAAAAACTGTAAGAAAATAGCATGAGGGGCGCCTGGGTGGCTCAGTGGGTTAAAGCCTCTGCCTTCGGCTCAGGTCATGATCCCAGGGTCCTGGGATCGAGCCCCGCATCGGGCTCTCTGCTCAGCGGGGAGCCTGCTTCCTCCTCTCTCTCTCTCTGCCTGCCTCTCAGCCTATCTCTATCTGTCAAATAAATAAATAAAATCTTAAAAAAAAAAAAGAAAATAGCATGAAAAACTACATGCCAACAAATTGGGACAACCTTGGAGAAATGATAAATTCGAAGAAAACATACAAATTCAAAGAAAACAAAAACTAAAACATGAAGAAAAAGAAAATTTGAACAGACTGATTATCAGCAAAGAAATTGAATCAGTAATCAAAAAACTTGCAACAAACAAAAGTCAAAAATCAGATGGCTTCATGGATGAATTCAACCAAACATTTAAAGAAGACTTAATACCTATTCTTTTCAATCTGTTTCAAAAAATGCAAGAGGAGGGGCGCCTGGGTGGCTCAGTGGATTAAAGCCTGTGCCTTTGTCTCAGGTCATGATCCCAGAGTCCTAGGATCGAGCCCCACACCAGGCTCTCTGCTCAGCACGGAGCCTCCTTCCTCCTCTCCCTCTGCCTGCCTCTGCCTGCCTCTTTGCCTACTTGTGATCTCTCTCTGTCAAATAAATAAATAAAATCTTGGAAAAATAAAATGCAAGAGGAAGGACAACTACCAAATTCATTCTATGAGGCCAGCATTATCTTGATACCAAAACCAGATACAGACCACACAAAAAAAGAGCTATGGGCCAATATTCCTGAAGAACACTGATGTAAAAATCCTCAAAAAAATACTAGCAAAACAAATCTAACAATACATTAAGAAAAATAAAATAAATCCCCATAATCAAGAGGGATTTATTCCTGGATTGCAAGGTGGTTCAATATTTGCAAATCAATCAACATAATACATCACATCATGAAGAGAAAGAATGAGAACCACATGATCCTTCCAATAGATGCAGAAAAAGCACCTGACAAAGTACAACATCCATTCATGACACAAACACTCAACAAAGTAGATTTAGAGGAAATATACCTCAATGTAAAAAAGGCCATATATGAAAAACCCACAGCTAACATCATACTTAATAGGGAAAAACTGAGAGTTTCTCCCCAAAGGTCAGGAACAAGACAAGGTTTACTCTCACCACTTCTATTCAACATAGTACTGGAGGTCCTGGCCACAGCAATTAGGCAACAAAAGGAAATAAAAGCCATCAAAATCATTAAGGAAGAAGTTAAACTTCCGGTATCTGCAGATGACATACCATATAGAGAAAACCTGAAAGACTTCACCAAAAAACTGCTAGAACTGATAAACGAATGCCATAAAGACTCAGGATACAAAATCAATCCCCAGAAGTTTGTCGCATATTTATACACCAAAAATGAAGCAAAAGGAGAAATGAAGAGAACAATCCCATTTACAACTGCCCCCAAAATAATAAGATACCTAGGAACAAACCTAACCAAAGAGGTTAAAGACACGTACCCTAAAAACTATAAAACACTGATGAAAAGGAATGAAGATGACACTAAATAATGGAAAGACATTCCATGCTCATGGATTGGAAGAACAAATATTGTTAAAATGTCTATCCTAATGCGGAAATGTTGGAGTTCAGATCTGATGGCCAAGAAAGAATTCTTCAAACTTCTTTGATGCAAAAAGGTGGTTTTATTAAAGCCCAAGGACAGGACCCAAGGGTAGAAACCGCTGTCCCTGGATTGTGAGAAGCAACTGATTATACTTAGGAGTTGGGGGAAGTAAAGATAAAGGGAAGTTTCGAAATAGACTTTCATATGCTAAAGACTCATAGGATCCTGGAGAGCTACCTATTGTCAAGCTAAGGTCCTTTTTCCCACTAGCAAAGCACTGACATTAAGATTGGGAGTTCCTGGAGGAAAGTTATACTCTGCCTGCCTCAAGTATGTCAATAGGATTCAGGTCATAAGCAAATTTAATTTTATCTGCATTTCTTTTTTTTACCTTTGTTCTCTATATCATATACTACCTAAAGCAATCTACACATTTAATCCAGTCCCTATCAAAATACCAAACAGCATTTCTCAAAGAACTACAACAAACAATCCTAAAATTTGTATAGAATCTCAAAACCCCAAACAGCCAAAGTGATCTTGAAAAAGAAAAGCAAAGCTAGAGAGATCACAATTCCAGACTTCAAGTTATCTTACAAAGTTGTAGTGATCAAGATAGTATGGTACTGGCACAAAAATAGAAATACAGATCAATGGAACAGAACAGAAAACCCAGAAATGGATGCCCAGCTATATGATCAACTCATCTTCGACAAAGTAGCAAAGAATAACCAATGGGAAAAGGACAGCCTCTTCAACAAATGGTGTTGGAAAACTACACAGCCACATGCAAAAGAATGAAACTGGACCACTTTGTTATACCGTACACATAAATAAATTCAAAATGGATTAAAAACCCAAATGTAAGACAGGAAACAATAAAAACCCTTAGCCCAATTTGCAACATAAATTTAACCATCACAAGTCCATCCCTAGTCAACTTAGCACCTGTACATATCTCCATAAACTACAATTAAACTCTAAATAAAGACAATAACAAGGTCTTAATTATACCTAAGATGATACAACTATGCTGTGCGCACCTGGAAACACACTAACCTCTTCCACAGAAGAGAAGTAAAAGTCCTTGAATTAGGTTTACTCTTCCTGATATCTCAAATTTTATATACTATGATAGAAAAGTAACATTACCTAAAATACTATGTATACACTCAGTGTATCTTATGCTACATGATAATGAAATGAGAAAAAAAAAGATATTTTACATATCCATAACAACTGAACAGAAATACTCATGACTATTAGAAATTTTGTTTCTGGGGGCGCCTGGGTGGCTCAGTGGTTTAAGCCGCTGCCTTCGGCTCAGGTCATGATCTCAGGGTCCTGGGATCGAGTCCCGCATCGGGCTCTCTGCTCAGCAGGGAGCCTGCTTCCCTCTCTCTCTCTCTCTCTCTCTCTGCCTGCCTCTCTGTCTACTTGTAATCTCTCTCTCTGTCAAATAAATAAATAAATAATCTTTAAAAAAAAAAAAAAATTTTGTTTCTGTAACTGGTCATATGGTTGCAGCTGGTACTTAGAACTACCTTCTTCCACTACCCATTCTGTATTTCTTTTGTCTTCAGCAAACAATTCAACCAGTCATGACACTCTGATGGGCTGACTCAAACCTTCATTCCTGAGGGTCTAGGCCATCAGTAGTCCTCCCCGAAATGGGTTATTTTAGTTTTCCATTGACCTTTATCACAGGGCCCGGTAATACTAAGACACCCTAAGGGATCTCCTATATTTCAGACATAATCTTCCTTACCTCCATTGTGAAGCAGCAGTCCAATATCTCCTTTGGTAGTCAGCATCAGTCACCCCGGCCAGTAGTGGCTTTGCCTGTTGATACAGTGGCATGAAGAGTCCAAACCCGCTGTGCAGCTGCCTTAACTTCTAATTCAATGGAATCATTGTGCCTCCCGGTAAGAGCATTCCTCCCTTTGGAACTAAAATGTCTAGGCCAGCAGGGCATAAGGTCATGGAAACAGGCACTAAAAATTTTTGCTCATGGGGGGGCGCCTGGGTGGCTCAGTGGGTTAAGCCTCTGCCTTCGGCTCAGGTCAAGATCTCAGGGTCCTGGGATCAAGCCCCACATCGGACTCTCTGCACAGCGGGGAGCCTGCTTCCTCCTCCCTCTCTCTGCCTGCCTCTCTGCCTACTTGTGATCTCTCTCTCTCTCTGTTGAATAAATAAATAAAATCTTAAAAAAAAAAAAAATTTTTTTTTGCTCATGGGTCAGTAGGGGTCATAGTGAATGGAGCCACTTCCATTCCTACCCCTTGATTCCTGAACCTATTATGAATTCTGGCTATGGGAGAAACACCACCATATAATGGATGCTAATTCTGACCATATACAACCTTCTTAAGAACCCCGTCCCAGTGCTGCAAAAAACTGACACATCTAGCTGACGCTGTAACTTAAAGTCTTCAAAAGTCTATTCCAACCATTCTATCAAGTCAGTTGCTTCAGGATGGTAAGAAACATAAGACCAATGAATTCCACAAACTGTAATTCTTTTGCTCTGAAATAAGTTCCTTGATCAGAAGCATGCTGTAAGGAATATCATAATGGTGGATAAGGGCATTCTGTAAGCCCACAGATTGGTTTGGCAGAAGCGCTGCATGTAGGAAAGGCAAATCCATATCTAGACTAAGTGTCTATTCCAGTAACAACAAATCAATGCCACTTCCATGATGCTAGCACACCCATATAACCAACCTGCCTCCAGTTAGCGAGCTAATCACCACAGGGAATGGTGTCATATAAGGAATCTCTGCTGACAGACTGGGCACTCAGCATTGGCTGTAATCAGAGAGGTCTCAACGAGTGAAAAATCTATGTTGCTAAGCCCATGTATAACCTCCAACCCTGCCACTACAGCCACGTTAATTCATGAGCTCACTGGACGATAACAGGGATGGATGGAAAGAGGCTGACTGGTAGTCACAAAATGGGTCATCTTATTCACTTGATTATTGAAATCCTCTTCAGCTGAGGTCACTCTTTGGTTAAGCATTTACATGGAACACAAACATCTTCACATTCTTTTGTCCAGAGACGTCTATCTACATACCTCACCTCTTCTCCAAATTTCCTTGTCACCAGTTTTTCAACCATATTCCTCCCAAGTCCCTGACCATCCAGCCAAACCACTGGTCATAACCCATGAAACAATACAATCATCCATCTGCCCGCTTCTCCTTCCAAGCAAAGTGAACAACCAGGTGCACTGCCCAAAGTCCTCCCCACTGGAAGGACTGGCCTTCACCACTGTCTTTCAGGGATACTCTAGAGTGGGGCCACAGGGCTGCAGCTGCCCATTTTCAGGTGGTACCTGCATAGCACAAAGAACCATCTGTAAATCACATCTGAGTCCTTTCTTACAGTCAATTAACCTTAGGGAACCTCCCATGAAGCCTTAAGTGCAGTCTCAGAAAAAAGAAGATGCTAGCAGAGGGATGCCTAGGTGGCTCAGTTGGTTAAGCGGCTGCCTTCGGCTTGGGTCATGATCCCAGGATCCTGGGATCAAGTCCCCCATTAGGGTCCTTGCTCAGCAGGGAGCCTGCTTCTCTCTCTGCCTCTGACTGCCACTCTGTGTCCTTGTGCTCTCTCTCTCTGACAAATAAATAATAAAATCTTTAAAAAAAAAAAAAAAAGAAGAAGAAGAAGAAGAAGATGCTAGCAGAGCAGGGACTATGGGCACTTGAGCCCCTTCTTCTTGTAAAGTATTGTGTCTTCCCAGCCTGCTCAGGCCTGATTAGACTTGATCTTAGCCAAAAGGCCGAGAAGCGATTCTCAGGCCTGATTAGATACATACTGTTTCCATTTGACGATAGACCACTGCTGCCCATGCCCAACTTTATGGCTTGGTGGGTCAGATAACCACCCACTTAGTAACGGGCAGCTCAGGTCCCACAGTAACTTGGTGGCCCACAGTTAAGCAGAATCTACGACCCATTAGCAAATCAACAGCTATTTCTTAGAAAGGCATAGTTATCGGTAGAGAAGGGCAGGCTTTGGTCTAAATCCTAAGGATCTGCACTATGATTTACCTATCACAGCCTGATAAAGGTTCTAAACACCCCGCTGACACTGACACTGATACCCCAAACACGACTGTATCTGCTGTATCATATGACCCCAGCAACAGGGCAGCTTGCACAGAGACCTGAACCTACTGCAGAGCATTCTCTTGTTCTGGGTCCCACTGAATACTCTTTTTCTGAGTCAATCAGTAAAAGGGCCAGAGTGACACAACCAAATGAGGAAAGCATTTAGGGGTTCAATATCTCCAGCTTCATCAGGGTCTTCCCAAATGCCTCTATATCAAATTTCAGAAACCCATTCCTTGCCAATTTATGTCCTCACTACAATGTATTAGTTTATACTACTCTCACCTACTTGACTGTTATGTTCTTGGAGACCAAGTAACATTTATTTCTGTATCCTCCAGCAGCTAGTACAGGTACCTAAATAAAACAAAGTCAGGGCTCAATAAAGATTTCTACTGACCTCACTTTTGCTCCCCAACATATCTCAGTTGTCCTTTATTTTAACTTTTATAAATTCAGTTTTGACAATTATTAAATCCATGTTTGTGCATTTATCACAGGTCTTAATCTGCTAATTGTGCCCTTTAAGAGAAATAGACTTGTTTACCAAGGGAAACACAGTAAAGGCTTTTTTGCTCATTTTTTTCCAACATGATACAAAACTTGTTCTAATCACTAATTTTTATTTCTTCTTGAACTGAAAGTACCACTATCATCACCAAGCTCATTTTTTTTCATCTGATCCTAACTTTAATATCAAACACCTGTAGTTTTTTCACTCCCAAAACTTACTAATTGAGAAAAAAACTATCTATGAAAGACCTGTAACACCTACTCTATTTCTTCCAGAGAAACACAGCATGTGTGCTAGCGAAAAAAATAACCCTCCTGTTGTGAACCACACTTAAATTGAGTATATCCCTGACAAACCTGACCCTTTATAAGCAATATTTGAAGGACTTTCCCTAGCCACAATTTTAGCTAAAAGTCCAAGGCTTTCCCATAGGGCAATCTAAGCACTACCAACATTTTTTATATCCCATATTGTCAGAATCCTACAGAGATGTCAACTGATGCTATTCCTTCATGAGTAAATATATACTCAAGTCCAAAAAATGCTAGCTATTGGGTGACAGCACTGACATTAGTGAGTTTTACTTAGTAGGTTCATTTAATTCCACATAAGTATTTCTTTAATTCTGTATAGATGTTTTCAGTTCATGTTTTTATTAAGTAGACACCACGGAAGAATCAGCTATACTTCTAGAAACCCACTTTATCACCTTCAACAACTTTATGGTGAGACTTTGGCAGCAACATACACCACCCGATCATGGCACATCTGTCTGGTGACAAGTAAATAAATACCTGGCCCAAAGCCAGGTTCAAACATAGTAAGAGGAATAAAAGAAAATAGAGAGATGCATCTTGGAAATACCTAACCTTACAGTCCCTTGTGAAAAAAATGAAAAATACATACATGCATACCCAGGGGAACCCGGTTGGTTAAGCATTTGACTCTTGGTTTTGGCTCTGGTCATGATTTCAGGATCGTGAAACTGAGTGCCACACTGGGCTCTGGACACAGTGCAGAGTCTGCTTAAAGACCCTCTCTCCCTCTTCCTCTGCCCCTCCCCTCCATGCTCTCTCTCAAATAAATAAATAAATGGTTTGGTTTTTTTTTTTTAATCTGTAAGTCAGTCAAAGATCTGATTTTTATTCACCCAGTAATTATTTAATGAAAACCAACTACATGCTATGAAGAATATAATGATCAATAAAGCCACTGTCTTAGATTAGAGAAGAAAGTATCAATACATAATGTAAACTACAATAAAAGTTTAAAAGTGTTGAGGTCCCATGCCCATGCCCATGCTTTCACCTCCTCAGATGCCTTGGATCCTTCTTCAGAATGTCTTATATATCAGCTCCCCTTACTCATCATTCCTCTTCTGTTCGTTAACTCAACAGGTATTAACTAGCACCTCTGATGTTCAAGACCCCTTTAGTTACTAAGGATATAACGGTAGTAAAATTGGCCCTTGCCTCATGGTACTTAGTCTGGCAAAGAGGAAGAAATAAGCTGTAAAAACACATGCAACCATACAGGTGTGCAAAGACTGAGGGCAAAAAGGAATCTGAACATCTCTGGAAGGTCAGGTAAGATTTCCTCATCAGCAGAAGCCTTGAATACTTGCCTCCAAAGCCAGAATGAGCAGGAGACACTTCCAGTTAAATATGGAGTATTGAACATGCACGTTTACTACCATTCCCTTCTAAAACACCACTAAAATGACAGATATATGAACAGATAATTCACAGAATTACCCATGTGACCAATAAATACGTGGAAAAATGGTCATTCTCATTAGTAATCAGGGACAGGGATGTTAGTGACAATAAAACTTATACCCATCAGATTAGCAAAAAAAATACAAAAGTAATTATACCAAATATTGGCAAGGATGAAGAAACATTCTCAGATATTAATAATGAGAGCAAAGTAGGAAGAAAGGCTTTAGAGAATAATTTAATAATACCTAACTTGAAGATGTTCTTACCATAAGAACCAGCAAATTCTATAGCAGACCTTAGAAAAATTCCTTCACGTGCATCAGAAAAAATGAAGAAAATTCACTGCCATGTTGTTTAAAATACCAAAAAAAGAAATAATCTAAAAGTCCATTTAGATAGATTAAATTAATAATTAGCAAAAGCCATTCAACATGATAAAGTAGTATAAATGAAAAAACTAGTGCTATATATATCAACATGGATAAATTTCATAAACATCTTATTGAGTACACAAAGGAGGTAGCAGCAAAATACATAAAATATTTAACAAAAATATTTAATTAAAAAATTCCATAGACCCCCTATCTCACACAATAAACCAAAGTTAACTCAAAATGGATCAATGAGCTAAATACAACTAAAACTACAGATGAAAACAAAGGGGAAATCATGACCTTCATTCGGCAATGGATTCTTTGATATGACACCAAAAGCACAGGCAACAATAGAAAAACTCACTAAATTTAATCAAAATTTAAAACTTTTGTGTATCAAAGGGCATTAACCAGAAAAGGAAACAGGGATTCTAGGGTGGCTCAGTTAGTTATGCGTCCACCTCCAGCTCAGGTCATGATCTTGGGGTCCTGGGACTGAGCCCCGCATCGGGCTCCATGCTTAGCAGGGTGTCTGCTTCTCCCTCTCCCTCTCTCTTTCTCTTTCCCTCTACCCTTTCCCCCACCTGTTTTCTCTCTCAAATAAATAAATAAAATCTTTAAAAAAAAGAGAGAGAGAAAACACTATCTACAGAATCGGGAAAACATTAGCAAATCATTTATCTAATAATGGTCTAGTATCCAAAAGAACTCTTAAAACTCAACAACAAAAAGACAAGCAACCCAATTTCAAAATCAGCAAAAGAACTGAATAAATACTTCTTCAAGAAAGATAAAAATAACCAAAAACACTTAAAGCATTGTTTAATATCATCATTAGGGAAATACAAATCAAAACCACAACGAGGTAGTAGTTCACATCCACTAGAATGGCTATAAACAAAAAAAAAGAAAAAAAAGTGTTGATGAAAATGTGGAAAAACTGGAATCCTCATACATTGCTGGTAGGAAATAATATATACAGCCCCTTAAGAAAATAGCTTAGCAATTTCTCAACATGGTAAATACAGAATTACCACATTAACCAGCAATTCTACTCCTACATACCTACGTATATGCCCAAGAAAACTGAATACAAGTCCACAAACAAATACTGGCACATAAATGTTACAGTAGCACTATTCACAATAGTTATACACTTTAAAATATTACACATTTTAAAATGATTATATATTAGTTATACACTTTAAAATGATTAATTCTGTTATGTTTCACCTCAGTAAAAAAATAATCAAAAAGAAGTGTTCAAAAAAAGTTTGAAAGTGTCCACTGCAGTACCTGCTATATTACAGATACTTAAAAACAGAGGCTACTATTATTGCCTCTATTACATATTGCTCTATATAATCACAATATATCACTGCAGTAATTGTTCCATAAACACAGGTAGCAGTCACTATATTTGTGATATTGAATAACTGCCTCAATCCAGGATCTCAACCTCTAAAATTCACTTTCTTATGAAAACTTTGTATCCTTGTATTTACAGCAGGCTATTATTCCCACAGAACTTGCCATTCACATCTATTGAAACTTCTAGTATCCCAACCCCTCTTTCTCAGCCTACCAATAACTCCTCCTCTGTAACTCCCAACTTAGTTACTACTGGTAAAGCTTTATTTATTTCTTTCTTGATTGCTCTTTGTCCTTATAAATGCCTGTATCTTTTCCGTATGTCTAACATGGTGTGTTATACACCAGTAAATACACTCAATACACTCAATAGGTGATAGACCAATCCACGGGCCAATTTTTGGGCTTCCTCAACTGAGACTAATCAATCTGAGGAACAGAAAGAGAAAAGAATGAAGGGAACCAAACAGATCCTCCGAGACCTGATGGTCTCGGGAAACCATGGGATGGGAAACCATCAAGCATGCCAACAAACGCACTATGGCAATCCCAGAAGAAGAGGGAGAGAAAGGGGCAGGAAAAATATTTGAAGAAATAATGGCAAAAACTTTCCAAAGTGTACTTCTCAAAATACAAACATACAACAGACACACACACACACACACACACACACATCAGCAAGAGATGGATTCTGAAACATTTTATAAAGTGGGAAAAAAGTATATGCTGATTAAAGAATCAGATCCAGCCCCAATTCACCACCTGAACAACCTGATAAATTATTTTGATCAGATGAAAGTAACTATGATAATAATATCCATGGCCATTCTTTGTGGGAGAAAAAAATCTCCAAAAATTTCATGTATATGTTGTCTCACTTGTTCGTCAGATTTTCTACTCCTAAGTATTTTGTAGGAATCACACAATAAAATGTTTTGCAATCTGATAAGATTCTAAGTGGTCAGAGGACTTCTCGTCAATCATATGGAAATCATTTTTATGTTCATGACTGTGACAATGAGAATAACCTTGTGGCACTCCTTTCTTCTGCTGATAACAAGAAAAGCAAGATCAGTAACACCTAACTTTGGAACTAAAGAAAATAAACTCAATGCATCAATGAAAATAAAGTCTCCTTCAAATGATTCTTACAACAAAATGTAGTATACAAGTATTCTTAACTAATATGACTGGGGGGAAAAAAATCACATATACTAAATAAGCAAGAGATATTTTACAACACCAGTCACTTTAATCAGAAGCTAGTCCTAAAAAGAAATCAATAAAATGTACCTCTCCTGCATAACAGACAAAAGAAACCTAAAATATCTAAATACTTCATAAAAACCATCAGCAATAAATAAAAAGTGTTTTCCCCAGCAAACTAGAAGCTAAGAAAACTCCCCCAAACTGATGAAAACTGTTTACAAAAAACCTACAGCTAATTATTTAATGGTAAAAGACTGCATGCCTTACCCACTAAGATGAAAACCAAGGCAAGGATGCCTACTCTTACCTGTCCTATTCAACATCATAGTGGAGGTCCTAGCCAGTACAATTAGACAAGAAAATGAACTACAGCAGACCCTTAAACAACTCAAGTTCAGGTTAGGGGCACCAACACCCTCACAGTCAAAAATCTGTATATAACTTCTGATTGAACGATAATTTTAATTACAAATTATATAGTTCAATAAACCTAAATTTTAAAGGACATAGGACATGCCCTTTTGAAAAATATGCATCAAATTAAATGAGCTTAACCCATCTCACTGGTTTTGCGGGTAGGGGAGACTGAGGAAACAAACAACAACAAAAAATCCTTAGAAATACTGCAAATCAAAAAAACTAATCATCAAGAGTTATCAGTAAGAAGAAACAGACATTGACATGAAGAATTAATCTACAGAGGTTGTCTTTTTCATTAAATTCCCATTTTTGGACGGCAAAAAACAAAACTTGATGAATTTACAAGACCAAAAGTTCTAAGGAACAGGTTGATAAAGGAGCACTGTGATTATGAGCAAGAATCTGGGGACAAGTCACCTAACACTCCCTTCCAGTTTACTAATGGAAAAAGTCTCATCCAGTCCAATGCACTGCCCCCACAAATACTATTAAGAGAAATATAATAAACCTTCCAATAACTAAACAATCCCATATACTTCATAAATCATACATCTACAGGTAGGGGAACAAGACAAAATGCTTCTTACTAGGCAAATTCCTATTTATCCACTTAACCTTCAGATTAATTAACTCCTTTTTGTTTTTACTGTCACCAAAAAATAAATAAATAAATAAGTGCTGTCCCTCTCTGATGACTCTGCAGTTTCTTTTTGACTGGTATTAAGTATTAAGATGATTATAAAAGGCTCTAAGAAGTTTTGAGCTTATTACTCCACTAAGATGATACATTTTTCCATGTATTAAAGAGGTAAATTGTAACTTCCATCACTGTTTTCTTTATGTTTATTCCATTTGGCTTATACTGTTGCTAGGATACCAATTCATAGTAAGATTTCCAAGCCCACAGAACAGCTTTCCTAGCCAGCCAACTTTGTAACCAGGGCGATTGTGGACCACACAATTTTCTGGCTAGCCTGCACCACGCAGGTGCACTCTCCCTGGCATCCCCCCCTGCTCCATCTACCTAAAAGGCACAGTAGGTATTGCCAATTCCTTCACTGCAAGAGAAATTGTTGCAATTAGAAATGTAGAGCTCTCTGATGTCAGAGAACAAAGTGAATCAATCCACTGTCACTCCCTGTTCTCCCACCCAACTAAATATTCTGGGTATTTTGCCTTAAACTGTAGGGTGAAATGTTAGCCCACCCCAATCACTCCAAGGAACATGCAAACACTACTCCCAAAAGCCATCACCCAACTACCGCCCGGCTAAATACTTGGAGAGGAAGGTGGCATCAGTATCTGTACAGTTCGGAAACGAAAGGAAGGAAAGGAGTCGGAATTCTTAAGGGGCTGCTGAGTCACCTACAGCTGTGGCCAGGACTTCACCCTCCAGGAAATCAGGCTCTGCCCCAACTCCATCATGGAAGCAAGTGAGAGTAGCAGCAGCAACATCATCCTACCAAAAAAACATCCAGCGCTGCTTTTAATAGTGTTACCATTTCTTAAAGTGCAGCCAGAAATAGGTTTCATGTCCAAAGCTTTCCACAGTACACACCATGGGAGATGGAAGAAACATCTTTATTGTGGGGAAAGGGGGCGCACTTAGAGGGATGAAGGATGCCTCACCACTTCAAAAGTTACTAGCTCCGGCCTTAATCCCCAAATGCCACTTGCACTGCAACATGTGGCCCGGAGTAACTACAAGGAAATGTGGCTGACGGACGTCGCAGAGCCTTTACGCCGGTGTGCACAGCGAAGGCGGGTGGGGGTGGGGGACACAAATCAGGCGCCCTCGGTGAAAACTCGGCAAGGATCTAAGTCTCCGTTTGGTGGGAGGTTCAGTGACACAATAATCACGTGTACTTGTCCGTAGACGTTCGGAAAGACGCGATTCTGGAACGTGCAGGGGCAGAAACCAGCAGGCAGAGCCAGTACCGGTCGGCACCAGCGGCCGGGTTACCGCGGTTCCGTTCCAGCCCCGGGCGGGTCACGCCTCCGACTTCGGGTCCCGGCGACCTCCGGGGGCGAGGCCGGAGCCGGCGCGAGATGGAAGCCTGGCCGCGCTCCCCGCCCGCGCCCAGGCCGCCTCGGCGCGCCGCCGGCCTCGTGCGGTCCCGGCCCCCAGACCCAGGCCCGGAAGGCGAGCGTCCATTTACCTGCTCCCCGCTCTGGCTGCCGCCGCCGCCGCCGCGCCGCTCACCCACGCTGCCAGGTGAGCCACCCAGCACACGGCCCCGCACGCGCACACCCGGGGCACGACCCCAAACCCGTGAGGGGGGGAACCGCGACCCCAGCCACACAAGTTAGGGTAGCCCACGCACCACCCGGCTTCGAACACCTCTGCCCCCGGAAGTTGATTTCCTCCAAGGCCCGCCCAGAGCTGCGGCTGTCACTCAACGCCAACACGCGGGTCACGTGGCCCGAGTTGAGGGCCCCCAGCCTCAGAGACACGCCTCCAATGGCTTGACTAGTCCACGGGGGATTGCCTTCTGAAAAGGGATGATGCAGGAGCTACCTTCTGTTAGTTATAGGTTCTTTCCTCGTGAGTGACAGGCCCAGTTTCTATGCCTAATGCATGCAAATAAAACCGTCCCCAAATGATACTCCCATCTGGGATTCTGTAGGATTGTTCCTGAGAAGAGACAAGCCTGATATTTGTACCACTTCCAGGCTTTCAGTAAAAATGAATTTAGCCAAATGCCTGACAGGTAGTAAGTGCTCAAGAAACAGTTGACTGGACAACTCTTCCATTTCATCTTTGTGTATCGGAGCTCTCAAACACCGGAGAGCACGTAAGCCCAGAGCCTCTCCAGGCCCTATGGTATCAGTCGAAGACTGCTCAAGAATTATTCTTGTACTTGGCCCCAACTCTAGATCACAGCAATTTATACATGCCATCCGTTTCAGAGACCGTTTATTTTCATCTGCCAAGCCACCCACTTTTTTCCAAGCCTTCAGTCAAATAATGTCTCCTGAAGAAAAAGAAAAGAGAATGATGTAACTATCATAGTTTTATCTGAAAGAAGGCATGATTATATAGAGTTGTGTGTGTCCATTTCAAAGTGTAACTGTTAAAGAGAAACAGTCAACTAGCTGGTCACTTGTTAAAGATTCTTCCATCTTTGACAGGGGAAGGATTGGAGGAGCATTCATTTAACAGCTTTTTATGAAATGTGTACTTGGCCTACTGGCAATGAGAGAATGGACCAGATACATTCAAGATGTTTGCCTTCAAGGGGTTTGCAGTCCAGTGAGAGTGAGAAAGACAGACAGGTAATCTGGGAACTTTGAGCATAGATCTCTGGAATATTCACAGTCATCATATAATAGGCATTCTTTAACATTTTGGATGTTATTTTTCTCATCTTTCCACTGAACAAATTGGTTCAAGCCTTTAATAATCTGTGCTGTGTACTCAAGGTGGAAAATGTCAGCAAGTAATTCTCACAATTCTCCATTTAGTGCAAGCTTACATGGTTAGTGAGTAGCTCCAATATCAAACATACATGTCACTCTTCTACAACCACTTTCTCTGTCCACCATTGTCATGTAGACAATGAACAGGTTTCTATTATAGCAAATATGATGCTTCCTTACTCAAATTTATTTACCTATCTACTACACCACTAAGATGACTTTTCATTTGAATATCTCTCAATCTACTTCTCATTTGTCTTTGTATATGCAGCAGTATCACACTGTTTAGTGATTAGAAGGTGTTCAATAAATAGTGCAGCCATCACCACGATCAAATTCAGAACATTTTTCTCACCTCAGAAAGATACCTCATACCCTTTGTCAGTCACTCCCCATTCCTCCTATTTCCTGCCCCTTTGGCCTAGACAAGCATTAATCCACTTTATGTCTTTAGAGTTGCCTATTCTGGATATTTCATATGAATGCGATCATGCAATATGTAGTCTTTTCTGGCTGGCTTCCTTCACTTTGCATTATGTTTTCAAAGTTTATTTATCCATACATCAGTTGACGGACATTTGGGTTGTTTCTACTTTTTAGCTATTAGGAATAATGCTTCTATGAACATTTACGAGAGCATTCATTGTGTCAAGATAACATTTTCATGGGTATATATACCTAGGAGTGGAATTGTTGTATCATATGCTATTTCTATGTTTAACCTTTTGAAGGCACTGATAGCTCTATTACTTGTCAGGGTATTTTTCATAAGCCATATTGTATTGTTATTTATCTTTGTTGTATGTATCTGCAGGCTGCAGGCCCATTACCTTAATAGACTGTGACCTTCTGAGCTGAGAAACATGGTTCCTTGCCCTCAAGAGGATCAAGTTTGGAGAATGGTATAAACAATCAAATAGAGTAATAACAAGCACTGAAATCAAGTTTATTGTTAAAATGTGGAGGAGGAGCAACCTTATTCAACCTGCATTAAACAGGAAGTACTTCTCATAAAATGTAGAGCTCGAGATGAATCTTGAAGAATGAGGAGGAATTGGCCAAGCTAAGAAGCAAAGTGTGTTCTAGACAAAGGCACATGTACCTTGATATGTATCTCCTTGCCTCTGAACTGTGGAGGTAAGTATAGTGTGTAGGTAGATACAGTGGAAGCAAAGGCGGTGATGTATGGGAAAGTGGCAGGGGAAGTGGGAACTGTAGACGGGTCAAGATGGATGGAGACTTTTACAAACTGCTGAGGAGTTTGAAATCTATTCTGAAGGCAATGGAAAACTAATGGATTGTTTAAGCAAGGTTAGGGGGAATTACTTCAGCAGCAGTACACAGTATGGATTATTAGATAAGGAACAGGTTTTTCTCTGGAAAAACAGAGAAGCCAGTTAGAAGACTGGTAAAATAACTAGAATGAAGAATTGTGTAAGCCCGAGTTGAGGTGGTAGCCATGAAATTGGCAAGAAGGATTTGAAAGCAAAAATACAGGAAACAACTGAAGTTGTAGTCCAGGTTTCCATTTTTCAAAGAGGTAGGGGATTCAAGAGGAAGGTGGTACACTTGCTAATAAGAATAATGAAACACTACAGCTTACTACTATTGAAGTTGATATGCTGTTGCAGTCACCCACAGAAATGAAATGGATGCCCATCTAAAATTTGGTTCATTTTTCAAGATTTTTGCTACCACACATGCACCAAAATGGTGTAAGGAGGTTTATTAGTCACATGATGAGACTTTCTAGGAAGAGCAGAGCAGGCTTCCCAAATAAGTCCAAAATGGCTTGGAGTGGGTGTAGGGAGGTTGGGAAAAAGACTGACTCTTGGGGTTTTTATGGTGGCTAGGGCATGATACTAGAGAGAAAATTCCTACACAGGATCCAGGGCTTCTGTGGCTTGAATTACCCACTGGCACCAAAGAAGGGAGGACCCAGGCTTTCTTATCAGCCTGCCCAGATGTGGAGCACAAGGGAACAGATGAGGGCTTGAAAGTTGTCAACCATTAGTCAACTGTGGGATCAAAGTCTTTATTACCTATGTTTAGGGTTAGGTTTCATTTTGTTTTGTTTACTCCAACAAGAAAATAATATAATTTTTATGTCTTTATGTGCTTTGGAAATTATTGTAGTGGACACTTGCCTTCTCAGAATTTGTTCCACTCTTCCCACATTGTGCAGCACACACCTCAGAAATTTGGGTGGAATTAACCTCACCCTTATCCCAAAGTTAATCCAATCAGGTTAATCCTGACCCATGATGTTCCCTTGGCCACAAACGGTTTGGGAGTGAGCACTAATCATAGAACTTTGGCCCCAAAATTGTCTGATTTGGCTCCCTTTCTCCCTCTTCATGTGAATGAGAAAGCATATGATCCTTGTTGCTGAAGGCAGTCATCTTGTGACCAAGAAAATGAAAGAGAAATGGAGCTGAAACCCTATCAAATAAACAAAGATCTGTAACATTGTATATAAGCAAAAGGATGTAAAGTACAAACTGTGAAATTTTTAAATAAGCATTCTTCTGGCCCCTTTCTCCTCCTGTACTAGATTGTTCCATTATGTGAGCCTTCAAATCAAATCAACATAGAGTTTGATTTTTTTTTTTTGCTACTGATTCTCAGTATCGAATACTGAATAGTATATTAAATATTGGTTAAATTGGTTTGAATTTATTACTATTAAAGTTTACCTCGAAATACGTTAGTGTACATCATGTGATATAAATGTGCACATATGTGTTACTTACCTTACTTTATCCTCTATTGGTTGTCAGATGCCATCATCTAGAATTCCCACTTTAGATGTATTCAGCCTGTGTTTAATCAGAAAGCCTGCATTCTAAACAGCAATGATAAATGCTTCTGGTATCATAATCTTCCGTTAACACCTGAAGCTTTGGTAATCAATGGATGTTATAGCTGGGTTTTCATAAGTGAAGCCCATAAGTGATGGGTTTCATAAATGGGTTTTCTGCTAGCATGATGGATGTTATAATTGACTCTCATTGATGAACAAGTGGTGTTCATGATATATAGATTCAATAAATATTTCAGAGATACTCCCTACCTTGCATGACCAAGGTTTTAAAACGTTAGTAAACTCTGTAGTCTACACTTTTAGAAACAGCACCATTCTTACCTCAAACAAAAATGTCTAAAATCCTAATATTCTTCAGTGTGCCAAAGATCGAACAGTTTAATTTCTGCTTAACTAAAGGGAGAATCATGTTCATTGTGGAGGTGACTGGAGATATCATGTTAATTATGGAGACAAAGAATAAATTATTAGTGCCTTCCCCCATCCGCCACTGCAAGTTCATAATTAGAATATTCCCAGTACAGACACCATTAAACTGAGATCTCAGGATGGGCCATTAAACTAAATTCAGACTGACAAGAGTATGGAGGGCTACTAGGAAAGAGAGTTTCCAGGATACAAAAGTTGGACTACGCACGGTCAATTGCCTATAGAAGTAACAAGAAGGAAATAGTTCCTAATATTAATGGGAAAATATATTGTTATATAAACCTCAAGCCTAACTGATAATAGATTGACTATTTAATCTTAAGACAATCCTCAGACTTCTACATTCAACTTAATAGGAAATAATCTGCCAAAATAGGGTAACCTCTTGAAAAGTGCTTCTTCCCCAATGACCTGCTCAGATGGGACCATAAAAGACACTGAAAGCAAAACAGTACCTGCCCAAAGAACCCATACCCTTGCCATCCAGAAGACCTCACTATTTCTTTCTGCAGAGTATGACAGGGATCAGTGACTACTCTGTATTTTTTCCAGATATACTCTTTTTATTTGGAAGTTTTCATTGCAATTACTTTGTCCTTTCTCTTCCATTGCATTTTGCATTTATTGGGAGTAGGTAACTTGTCACTGGTTGCTCGAACATAAGGAACTCCAGATGAAGCTAAAATACTTCAGAGAGACAGAAAGATGATGTTCAATAATTACAGTTACTAATTACAGTGGTTGGTCAGCTAAAGGGTACCCTATAGTGGATGGGTAGTTGTTACCCAGAAATGAATTTCGCTCTTCCCCATGGTGTACCATTCAGGTATATTGGGTGAGATTAGCCTTAAAACTTTTCCAATGTTAGTCCTGATCAGTTTAAGCTAGAAGTTATTCCCAAACATGCCACAGTTACTGGGGGCAGGCAGACCCAGTCCTATGTCAATCATAGCATTAACCTAACCAGAAGAATTAGAGATTATCCAAAAAGCACCAAACCCAGGACCATTGTTTAGTGGTTGTTAGAAGGAACTCTCTATCTTCCTGAGGCTATAATGAAAAAGCATGTAATTCCTCCCGCTTTTTTTTTTTAAGATTTTTTTATTTATTTGACAGAGATCACAAATAAGCAGAGAGACAGTCCGAGAGAGAGAGAGAGAAGCAGGCTCCCCGCCAAGCAGAGAGCACAACGCAGGGCTCGATCCCAGGACCCCGAGATCACAACCCGAGCCGAAGGCAGAAGCTCAACCCACTGAGCCACCCAGGTGCCCCAATTCCTCCTGCTTTTAATAGTCATCTTGTGACCATGAAGGACACCAGTCTGAGGATAAAATTAGACACAGATTATAAAACAAAGCTGATATAATTCAGAGAAATGGAGCTGAAGCTTTGATTAAATCAGTTCTAAAGCTTCTCTCACCTCCATGGGATTTTTCATGTATCTAAACAATTTTCATTTATTATTTAATTCAATTTAAATTAGATTTTCTGTTATGTTCAGTCTCAAGTGTTTTAACTCATAGGAGGATTTTTGTATCTTTAGCTTCATATTAAGTGTCAGAAAATGAGTTGTCATTTTCCTAAGATGGATAATAACTTTTCCATCTTCTTCCCTTTCCCTTTGTCAATGTTCATGCCAGAGTGAGATTGAAAATGATATACTGTCCCTGAGAGCACTTCTTTAAGATTCATATGATACTCAGCTTTCATGTTAAACCAATGGAAACTATTTCAAACATGTATTTATAACATTATATATAAAAGATGGAAAGAGTAAACTGTGAAAGTCTTTAATAAGCCCTTACTGGCCCCTCCTTTAATCAGGTCTCCTTTGAATTCTATGCAGCATCTAACCCTTTTATGAAATCTCCATGATATGGGAGATACATGATCCCTAATCTCACACTCATTTGCACGTTGTTATTAGCCACCATTTTGGTTTGCACATTTTGGGTTGATTAATAACTGGGCAAGAATCACTCCCTTAATGTCTAAAAAACTTTGGGGAAAAAAATGCTTTCGCACAGCAAAGGAAACCATCTACTGAATGGGAGGAGGTATTTGCCAATGATATATCTAATAGAGTTAATATCCAAAATATATAAAGAACCTGTATAACTGAACACCAATATATATATGTATATATATATATGTATATATATATGTATATATATATATATACGTATATATACGTATATATATATATATGAGCAGAATAGACCTTCACAAATGACCTGAATAGACATTTCTTCAAAGACCTAGAGATTTCCAACAAACATATGAAGAAGTGTTTAACATCACCAATCATCAGGGAAATTTGCAAATCAAAACTACAATGAAATATCACTTCACACATATCAGAATGGCTAGTATCAAAAAGATAAGAAATAACAAGTGTTGGTGAGGATATGGAGAAAAGAAACCTTCGTGTACTCTTGATGGAAATGTAAATTGGTACAGCCACTGTGAAAAATAGTATGGCAGTTCCTCAAAAAGTTAAAAATAGAAGTACAGTATAATCCAGCAATTCCACTTCTGGGTATCAGAAAAAAAAATGGAAATACTAATTTGAAAAGATATATGCAGCCCCATTTTGTTGCAGCATTATCTACAACAGCTGAGTATGGAAACAACCTAACTGTCCATAAGTAGATGAGTGGATAAAGAAGATGTGATATACCTATATGATGGAATATTATTCAGCCATAAAAAAGAATGAGGTCTTGCCATCTGCACCACATGGATAGACTTAGAAAGCATTATGCTAAATGAAATAAGACAGAGAGACAATTATCGTATGGTTTCATTTATATATGGAATCTAAAAAAAAAAAAAAGCAAAACAAAACAGGAACACTCTCATAAATATAGAGAACAAACTGGTGGTTGCCAGAGGGTTGGGGGTGGGGACATAGACTAAATAATTGAAGGAGATAAAGAGATACAAACTTCTAGTTATAAAATACATAAGTCATGAGGATGTAAAGTACAGTATAGGGAATATAGCCAATAATATTATAATTTTGTATGGTGACAGATGGTAACTAGACTTCTTCTGATTATTCTGAATGTGCTTAAATGTTGAATCACTATGTTGTACACCTGAAACTAATATAATATTGTATGTCAACTATATTGTATGTCATTAAAAAATATGAACTGCTTCTATTATTATCTCAGTGCCTAATACACAAAAGAAATCCTAAAACAGAAAGAGACACAAGAGAAGCCATCATTTCATCCATGTAATCATTACAGTAAGTTGATAAAAACTAATTTACATGATCAGTTGCCTTCACCTGTGTTCTCAAAATAATAACTCAGAGATGGCATGACTGTAGATGGAAAGCACATGTGTCCACTCGACTTCCTTTACTCTTCATTATATCTTTAAAAAAAATTAAAAAGCCAGGGGAATTAAATTTTCTAAAAATATTAAAAATCAATGCTGGAATATTTTTTAATATTTTGGATTAATTCTAACACCTAGATTATTCACACAATTCCCAGTGCTTATATATCACATCTCTGGCTGCTAAACACTACTTTTTTATGATGATATTGAAAAATTAAAAAGTGAGGTAGGTTTTGCATCTATATTAAACCATTATATTGCTTCCTTAGAAGTTGCTCTAACACTTTCGCAGATGGAGCAAGCAATACTCTGGGCAGAAAGCCATGCAAGGCTGCTGCAACAAAGATAAATTGAGTTTAAATTAAACTTTTTCAAAAATTTTGGTGCACCACAAAATTAACATATCAGAGAAATGTTTTCAGAGAAAACTCTGAAGTTTGAAAAATGGAGTTTAAAAGGACATGATGGAACCCCTCTCAACATTCTCCTGAGAGTCTGATCACTCAAGTTGACCAGGAAAAGCCAAGTATTACATATGAACAGTGGAAGACCCTTCCATTTATTTCTCTTCCTTTAAGTCTTGGATATCAAATAATTCTAATGATAAAATGTTGTGTCCTTATACCAAACTTTAACCTAGCACAGGAGGAAAAAAGTCATCCCAACAACTGAAAGAAAGTTATCTCTATTAAGAGTCTGACTCTGTCTGTGCATTTCTTATACTGTCAATTCAGGAGTACTTGGCAGCAATGCAAATTATAAATAAATAAAAAGACTAGTCAATTTTTGCTTTGATAATAATTTTCTAAGTTCAAAGGTATATTTATAAGGATATTAAGGCACAGGGTGTATCAAACCTGCAGTGTCTAAATCTGTTTCTGGCAATAAGCTACAAACCCATTGCTTTTGAGGGGAAAAAGTGAATTCACTAAAAGCTAAGGCATGGTTTTGCCTGTTATTTACATTATAGGATTTTGTATGATTTTAAGATTGTAATACCTTTATCAGAACATTTGCTTAAGATGTGTTTTTTTGTTTTTTTTTTTGTTTTTTTTTTTGTTTTGTGAGAGAGAGCAGGAGCATGTGTGCACAGGCGGGTGGGTGGGGGAAAGCAGAGGGTGAAGGAGAAGCAGACTCCCTGCTGAGCAGGGAGCCAGATATTGGGCTCAATCCCAAGACCTTAGGATCATGACCTGAGCCAAAGGCAGACGCTTAACTGACTGAGCCACCAAGTGGCCCATTAAGATGTGTATCTTAAACCCCAACATAATTATAATAGTTTGTCTAATTTTTCTACCAAAGATTACAATGTAATAAACGTTAATAATGCCTTTAGATAATAATAATAATACCTAAAGATTAAGCAACAATTAAATTAGCTTTTACCTTAACAAAGTTTTTTTTTTTTTTGGCAAAATTAGGTTTATGAGATCCCCCGAATCTAGCTTCTTATGAAAATACTTGGATGCTCAGGCTCCTGAGTAAAATAGGGATTATATGACTCCTGTTACAAGTATGAACAATGGCATGCTCTTTGTTTTCCAGTAAAATGTTATGAATCCTTGATATCTACATGATTATCTATTGCAGAGGCAACATGTTCCCTAAGTTTATAGTAACATAAAGACTTACTGTTAACAATCTGTAGTGACAGAAATATGCTTTACAATCACTACATGTAAGTATAAGATAGTTCCCAATTATATGTATTGACGGAAATATACATGCATGTGAGACTACCAGTCACACTGTCTCTTTATAGAAATTCACCCTCCCATCAACTTCAACAAAAGTATTCTCTGCTGATTGTCTGACTCTTCAGACCATTCTGTGGTCTTCATTCCAATTCAGAGTCTTCTTCCTTTACCTTCTGCTTCAGTTGGCTGTCTCCGAGTTTCTATCCTTTGTTCTCTTCTCACTCAGATTTAGCCAGTCTCTGTGGGTAATTGTTTCTGCTCTCCACAGACTTTATCTCCTTAATGCAAATGATTCTCGAATACACTAGTGTCTTCTGTATAAGGTCTTCTTGCTCACTCCACATTAATACATCCTTCATGTCTACAAAATTCATTCATATTATCCACCTTTAGTCCCATGGAAGTTTTTTTTAACTCTCCAGCCCAGAATTATCTCTTGAGCTCAGAATTCACTTTACAGCTGCCTATGAGATATGCACATAGATGTCCCACAGGCAAATTACATGTTCCAGAACATGTTCATTATCCATTCTCCACAAACCTTTGTATTCAACCTTGCTTAATTGGCTTTTGTACAATCTGTGTTTGTTAGGACACTAGTTTCAGCCATTTTAATAAAGCCTGGAAAACAGTAATGGCTTAGATAGGAAAGGTCTTGATTTCTATTTCACATGCAAACATAAGCATAGTAACCCAGGGCTGGTATGGTGGCTCCACAGAGATCCAACCCACCCTTCTTACATCTTGTTACTCTCCCATTTTTAACACATGGCTTTCTTTGTGTGGTCCAATTAACATGCTCCAGATCCTGCCATCACATCTACATTCTAACTGGAAGAAAAAAGGAAAGGAGGAAGGGAAGGTAATACCTCTTCTTTTTTTTAAGTGGAGGCGCAGAGGCATACATTCACTTCAGTTCACATCCCATTGACTAGAACTTTGCCACACCACACAGCCATGCTTAGCTACAAGGGAACTTGGGATATGCCCTCTTCAGCTTTTATGGCCTGCAAAAACTCAGGGATTCTATTACAAAAGAGGAGAAGGATAATCTAGACTGGAAAACAACCATCAAGCCCTCTCACATCAAGTGTGGGAAGAAACCCTTTAACCTTTTCTCCTCTACTTAAATTACTGCTACAGCGTCTTAATAGGTATTGATTCTTTCCATGTGAGTGTACACTGGATGGTTTCTGATCCCGTAATCTGAATGAGTTAGGAAAAAATGCATTCACAAAACCATTGGCTACATATCGTGTACTTAAGGCTGTGTTAATTTAATCTAACAAAGTGGATTAACTCTAACAAAGATACTGCATCTGGCATTATCAGCAGCTATGATCATCTTCCAGACCCATCCTGTGGGGACCACCACTCATACAGCCTTTAGATCCAGGGTCAGGTTCTGAAAAGAACCAGATATTTAATAGTTAGGCTTTGCAGACCATGCAGTCTCTGTTGCAGCCGTGAACCCACTGTAAGCTTAAACCTCGGACAGAACTCCATTTTTTTAACTGCCTCTCGTATGTTTCCACTATAACTGGGGGGCCCTGATGTTGTGTCAGGAAGTCAACTAAGACTCAGTGTCCAACTATTTTTGAAATGTTTGGGTCATATTTTCCTGAGTAAAAAGACTTGATCTCTTTTGGGAAAAGCTATGGGAATCATAACCAGGTATATTTGTCATGATATAACAGAGTTCATTTCCAGGGGGACCTGGCCATTTTGATTAATGGATTCTGGGTCTGAAAACTGACTCAGATCCATAAACTGGGCTAGGGATTATGACACTTACATTTTGGTGGCCACTCAGCCTCCCAGATATCCATCCTTGATTTCTTCCACCAATACGTGTTGAGTGATTCCTTTGTTAGTGCCCATCTATTTGCCCCTAGTGTTGACACATTCTATTAATATTTTCCATAACCCTGTGAGTCCTGGCTGCCATTCTGACCTTGTTGGTCATTGAAATAATTGAAAACCTCTGACTTTTGGCAATTAAGTGCTACTTCCTGGCCTATTTCAGAGTCCAATCATCTCCTTTGCCATCAATGAATCCAATTCTATAATGACCTCTCCTACTATCAACTGTGGCATCACCAATCTACTGTTTAGAGATGCTGGTGCTTTTCTCACCAGCATATTCTTTATGGCCTTGGTAAATTGCATGTCTGGGTCTTCCCATGGAACAAATTCATCATACAGTCTTCCAGCCATATTTGTGTATCTTTTCCAGCTTGCCTATTTTCCTGAGCCTTTACCCCCTTTACCACTCTTCTATCATGGCAATCCTAGCATTTCAATTTTGCTTAACATCTGTCTTGGTTGGCATTTGGTCTATCTTTGAAATCCAGCCACTCTGACTACAAAGTCTTGGTCTTGGTCCTGAGCTTTCTCCAGCCTTTCCTTGCAGGAAATGAGAGTTTCTTTCTATGCAACCAAAGAGGCCTCCTTAACTTTCCACCCAGTTCATTATCTTTCTATAGAGCTGTTTAACAATAGCCATCCAATCTTATCTTTATAAGCTACTATATTCTCCATACATCTCAAATATCTGGTTCACTTGCACAATTCACCAATGGTGAAAATTTTAACTCAACCTCATTCCAGGGGCTGTCTGTGTTTCATGTACCACCACTGATAAGGTTTTTATTGCCAGAAGGCAAGGAATGGCTCAGGCCCAGATTTTATCATATCTCTCTTGGACAACTTTTGGTACTTACTGTATCAGGTTGCATCCTCAGTAAGCACGAGCTGAGATAGAATTTATTACTGTAGAATTATTAGAGTCCATACCTTAATAAGAAGAGAAAAGGAAGCAGGCTTGAGCAAAGGGAGAAGTTTAACTATGATGCAGACATAACAGAGCTTCAGCCAACCCAGCAGAAAGCTCTGGAACAAATATGCCTTTCAGAGTCCTCGATCGGTTCTGTTCATACCCCTTCTCTCAGTCACAGATGCAGGATGCCCTGGGAAGGGTACAACCTTTGGAAAGACAACTCTCTGCACCTGAGCATATTCTAAAAGAGCTGACAGCTGTAGATTTCTAGCTGTACTTCCTACAGTTGGAAAGTCCTCCTTGAAAGAACACCTGGTAGTGCATCTTTGTATCTAGCACATTCAGCTACTTGCAGTTTTCTCCAATGGCTGAAACATTCTCATCCTTGTGCCTTTGAACATGCTGTTTCATCTTCCAGGCATACTCTTCCTCAGAAATCTGAAATTTTCAGGCTATATTAGTTGCTCATGGCTGACCACATATTATTTATGCCATTATTATAGCCATTCTCAAGCTATATTTTTATATATTTTTTATGTTTATATATATTTTATATATTTATATCTCAATAATTTACTTATGCCTTTGCCCAATATACTGTGAACTTTTTGAAAATATGGATTATATTTTTCATTTTTGTATCCTTAACATCCAAAACAATGTCTTTCACAGAAGAAATAATTAAACATTTCCTAAATAAAAGAGAACCTGTTTTTACCCTATCCCTTTTCCTATCTCCTATGTAAAAATTAGACCCCCAAATATTTCTTAACTCCTTTATTTTTTATTGCATTTTTACACAATTTTATTTTTATTTTATTTTATTTTTATTTTTTTAGAGAGAGAAAGAGCTCAAATTAGGGAATCAGGGTTGTGGGGGAGGTCAGAGGGAGAGGGAGAAAGATAATCTTAGGTAGGCTCTACACTCAGCATAGAGCCTGATGTGGCGCTCAATCTCTGAAGCCTGAGATCAGGACCTGAGCTGAAATCAAGAGTCCAATGTTTAACTGAGTGAACCACCCAGGCATCCCATTTTTACACAATTTTAAATTAATGACAGACTAGGTAGTAACATTGGAATCTATATACTCAGTTCAGACTACTTCTCCAAGTCTTGCATTCATATATTTTACTGACTGATGGACATTTTCTTCTGACCACCTCAAGACATTTCAGACTCAATGTACCAATATATTCCAAAGGGCATGCATGATTTTTTTTTTATCCCCAAACCTGCTTTTTCTTCTACTTCTTTGATTGTGCTACATAGTCATCCCAACTAGAAAGCTGAGAGCCTCCCTAAACTACTTTTGCCTTCATTGTAAATGGTCACCAAATTCTGATCACTTAACTTTTTAAATAATTTCAACTCTATCTTCTTTCTGTCTTCTCCATTCTAATATTTATGGCAATTCAGGTATTCCTTCAATTTTCTGGGCAAATTCTTAGGTGATCTCTGTCTTCTGTCTTATTACTTTAAAATCCATACTCCATCACATTTCTCCAAATAACTTCATGCTAAATGGTGAGTGAGTCAAAGTTTTCCCACTTAGATGAGAAACAAGGCAAGGATGTCCTCTCCAACTACTGCTTTTCACATACACTGAAAATCCTAGTTAATGCAATAAGATAAGGATACAGATTGGAAAGTCATAAAGCTGTCTTTTCAGATGACATGATTGTCTACATAGGAAATCTGAATGAATCAACAGACACCTGAACTAATAAGTGAATATACCAAAGTTGCAAGATACAAGGTTAATATACAAAAGTCAATCACATTTTTTTAAGGTTTTATTTTATTTTATTTTAATTTATTTGACAGAGATCACAAGTAGGCAGAGAGGCAGGCAGAGAGAGAGGAGGGGAAGCAGGCTCCCTGCTGAGCGTATAGCCTGATGTGGGGCTTGATCCCAGGACCCTGAGACCATGACCTGGGCCAAAGATAGAGGATTTAACCCACTGAGCCACCCAGGCACCCCAAGTCAATTGCAGTCTAATATATCAGCAATAAACAAGTAGAATTTGACATTAAAAATACATTTATCATTTACATTATCACCACTTCAAATCAAATACCTAAATATAAATCTAGCAAAGTATGTATAAGATCTATACTAAGAAAACTACAAAACTCTTATGAAAGATATCAGTAAATGAAATAAATGGAGATATATTCCATGTTCATGGAGGGAAAGACTCAATATTGTCAAGATGTCAGTTCTTCCCAACTTAATCTATAGACTCAATGCAATTCCAGTAAAAATCCCAGCAAGTTATTTTGTGGATATTGACAAATGGAATCTAAAGTTTATATGGAAAGACAGAAGATCCAGAATAGCCAACTTAATATTGAAGGTTAACAAAGTTGGAGGACTGACAGTACCCAGTTTCAAGACCTAGTATAAAGCTACAGTAATTAAGACAGCATACTATTGGTGAAAGATGAGAAAAATAAATCATTGGAACAGAATGGAGCCTGGAGACAGACCCACAAAAACATAGTCAACTGATTTTTGACAGGAGCAAAGGCAATACAATGGAGCAAGATAGCTGTTCAACAAATAATACTGGAACAACTGGACATCCAGCAAAAAATGACTGAAACACAGACCTTACACCCTGCACACACACAAAATTAACTCAAAATGGACCATAGACCTAAGTGTGAAATGAAAAAATATAACCACCTGGAAGATGACATAGGTGATATTGGGTATGGTGATAACTTTTAAATACAACGGAAAAGGCATGATCTATGAAATAAATATTGTAAAGCTGGAATTCATGAAAATTAAAAACTACTCTGCAAAAGACAATGTCAAGAGAATGAGATGACAAGCCACAATCTGAGAAAACATTTGCAGAGGACACATCTAATAAAGAACCACTATCCAAAACACATAAAGAACTATTAAAACCCAACAATAAGAAAATGAGCAACTCAATTAAAAAAGTTTAATGACACCTCACCAAAGAAGATGTACAAATGGCAAGTAAGAAATGAAAAGATATTCAACATCATATGTCATTAGAGTATTGCAAATCAAAACAATGAGATATCGCTGCATGCCTATTACAATTGCCAAAATCCAAAACACTGACAACACCAAATGCTGGTGAGGATGTAGAGCAAGAGGAACTCTCATTCATTGCCTGTGGGAATGCAAAATAATACAGCCACTTTGGAAGACAGTTTGGCAGTTTCTTACAATACTAAACATACTCTTACCATACATTCTAGTAACCACACTCCTTGGTTGTGAAGTGAAAACTTATGTCCACGTAAGAAAACTTGCATACAGATGTTTATAGCAACTTTATTGATAATTGCTAAAACTTGGAATTAACCATGATTTTTTAAATCTTTTTTTTTTTAAGATTTTATTTATTTGAGAGAGACAAAGTGAGAGAGAGCATGAGAGGAGAGGTCAGAGGGAGAAGGAGACTCCCCATGGAGCTGGGAACCTGATGTGGGACTCAATCCCAGGACCCCAGGATCATGACCTGAGCCAAAGGCAGTTGCTTAACCAACTGAACTACCCAGGTGCCCTAACCATGATGTTTTTTAGAAGGTGAGTAGATAAATAAGTATACTCTGTATGTTACTGTAATGGTGGATACGTGTCATTATATATCTGTCAAACACATAAAATTTATAACACCAAGAATGACTAATGTAAACTATGGACTTTGGGTATAATGATGTGTCAGTGTAGGTTTACTGTTTATAACAAATATACCACTCTGGTGTGAGATACTGATAGGGGGGAGATTGGGCATGTGTGGAGACAAGGAGATATGGGAACTCCATATATTCCTCTCAACTTTGCTGTGATCCTAAAACTCTAAAAAAAAAAATAAAATAAAAAAGCTCTAAAAAATAAGTTGATTAATCTTTTTTAAAACTGGAAAGTCCTGGGGTGCTTGAGTGGCTCAGTGAGTGAAGCTTCTCTCTTTTTTTTTTTTTAAGATTTTATTTATTTATTGGACAGAGAGAAAGACCACAAGTAGGCAGAGAGGCAGGCACAGAGCAAGGGGAAGCAGGCTCCCCGCTGAGCAGAGAGCCCAATGTGGGGCTCGATCCCAGGACCCTGAGATCATGACCTGAGTAGAAGGCATAGGCTTAAACCACTGAGCCACCCAGGCACCCCAAGCATCTGACTCTTGACTTTGGCTTGCATTGTGATCTCAGTGTCATGAGATGGATCCCCACAAGTCCCATGAGGGGAGATTCTCTCTCTCCATCTGCCCCTCCCCGCCATGCACACACACCCTCTTTCTCAAAAAAAAATTTTTTAATTAAATCAGAAAATCCTACATGAAGAAAAGGTATCAACATAATAAATACACAAATAATCAAAGTCTTTTTAAATAAGTCTTTTAAATTCTATGACCATGGTGGTTGTCTTTCACTTTTTGGTTGGTATCTGTTAAAAAAAAAAAAAATAGATATAAGAAAAAGGAAGTTTCTAAGATCGTATTGATTTATATGTAATGCTATCACTTTCCCTACTTGATTTACAAATATTTATTTTAAAGAAAGTAGATTTACTGCAATGCAAAATACAGGATATATCCTATTTGATTAAATGATTACTACAGATCAAGTTGGTAATTATTATTGGTAAGCCCAAGTAACATTTCTGTGCTGAAAAACAAATTATATTTGTATAGTTTCTCCTCATGGTAATTTTCAGTTACATAATATACAAAGGCACAAAGATTGGTTTTAAATACATATTATATATATAATTAATATTTAAAGTTTTAAAACAATTGTTCACCAGTGTATGATATCATTGGAAACATAAAATTTTGGAGGTTAAAGGAGCTTACATGCTATTTTATTTAAACTTCTCTTTGAATTCAGGAATCCCTTTACCCACATTTAGGCAACAACTCAGCAGAAACCAGGGTAAAACCTCCCACAGAATTTTTTTTTACTTGAAAGTAAAATAAGTTAACAATAAGTAAAAACTAGTTTACTGACTTTGCATGGGTAAACAGCCTCAGAAAATTAAAAGATTGAAAGTCAAAAAAGAATTTTAGTTCAAGTATAATTTAAATTTAAACTACATAATAAAGAACATAAGGAAAAATGACACTTTTATTTTAGAAGGGTAGAACAGGCTTCTAAAACAAGGTCAGTTTCTTGGAGTTTGAAGAGTCAAAATTTTTATTAAAGGGAATTTTCTTTTTTAAACAACATTAGCATGCCATAAAACAAGATGGCACTTATTCCATGTTTCTGCAAGTCTTCCTATTTTCTTCAGAAAGGAAATTTCCACTTTTTTGAAGATTACCCATTACTGGTATCACTCATACAAAATGTAGTTTCCCAAAGTCGTGAATAGGATAAGAAAATAACAAACATCATGGCATACAAACAGTAAATACAGCTGATTGCAGAAGCCAATGAAACACCTTATTGGTCACTGGGTTATTTGTATCCTTCCTAGAGTATGAGTTTTGAGCATTTCCATGTCTGTTCTGAAACTTTTAATTATCCCTTTAGTCATGGATGGTATTTGGTCAGGGGGTGATGAATAAATGAGTATCACCCAGCAACATGGTAGTATTAATATGGTCGAAAGCCAGATATGCTTGTGGTCCTTCGAAGTCAAACAGTACTTCTAATGCTGTTACGTTGGTTATTTGGTTTTTGGCCTTCTCTTTAATGATGAGAAAGCTCTATATTTTTCTATATAAAATAGGACTTGTTAATGAGAATGTAGAATAATTTAGCATGGCAATTACCAAGAATCCATTTTCCTCACAAACTAAGGAGAATATTTTTTATCATTATTTTCATTCAATGCTTTGGCAATATTTGAAGATGCAGGGAAATGTCGTGGTGGAAGTAATAGTAATTTTTTTTTTTTAATTCTTGTTTTAGTAAAACTCATTACAACTATTCTGAATCCATTTTTGGCTAAGTGAGGAGGAAAGTTTTACCAGCTGATGGCCGTTTGATGACCTACATGGAAAGAATTGGTAGACTCAGGAGAGCACAATTGAGAGAAGTGATCACATCACAAAATGTGACATCATTCTTTGGCACCAGCTGGCATCCTGGACATGGAGAGTGAGTTACACTCTCAACCCTAAATTTTCCCCTCAAGATTACCCTTGTGGCTCACCAGAGGGCAGTGTGCAGTAATCGGCTCTACTACCTCCTTCGTTGGATGTTTCCTTTGGAACAGCCAATGTCAAATCATCAGAAACAGAACACAGGCAAGAGAATAAATTATGGAAGTTGTTTTGTTAGATTTGTTGTATCTGTACCCCCTACATGGAATTCTTAATATTGAGAAATTAATCAATCACCACATGAGGTAATTACTTTTAATGAGTTTCTAGTAAACTCTGTGTTAGTTTCAAATTTACAACAATAGTTTTGGAATTACTAAACTCAATTCTCCTCTTTAGACTTACAAATGCATAATATTATTCAAAGGTGAATAAACTTCCTTCCTTCACACATCTCACATGTGAAATCTCAAGGGTTTTCAATTAATTAAATAACTCAGTGAGCACTTACTGAACAATTGGATTGTGGGATATAACAAAATAAAGCACCTATAAAGCCTGCTCAAAAGGAGCTTGAACTCTATCAAAGGATGAAAGTGTAAATGAAAAATTAAAAACATGATCATACTTATACAAAGTAGAAGATACATACAAAGTGTTATGAAAATTGAGAAGATGGAGATCTGAAAGCTTTTGGGAAGGTTCAGAATCTGAGCTGAGTCTTGCAACTGAGGCAAAATTCTTAGACATATTGAAAGTGATAAAAGCACATCCTAGATAAAAGAAACATTATGGATAGGGTGGGTTAAAGGACCTAGGAGGTCAGAGAATCAAAAGGTAGTAGTAGAAATAATGCTAGAGAACTATTTTGTGAATAGGTCCTTCAGAGTATTTTTATCAGGATGGGATGCTCCAAAAACTAAGCTGATAATGGAAAATTGTGGGACCAGAAAATCAACATTTGCTCTGTATACTAAGAAAATTGATCTGACAGTATTGTGTAGGATAGATTAGATAAGTAAGAATCCAAAGGTAGGGAGTTGAGTTAGAAGGCGATTTCAACACTCCTGCATACTTTGAGATTGAAAATGAGGCAAGCAAGAGGGTCTATAAATATGGGGCACCTGGGTGGCTCAGTGGGTTAAGACTCCGCCTTCGGCTTAGGTCATGACTCAGGGTCCTGTAATCGAGCCCCACATCAGGCTCTCTGTTCAGTGGGGAGCCTGCTTCCTCCTCTCTCTCTCTCTGCCTGCCCCTCTGCCTACTTGTGATCTCTGTCTGTCAAAATAAATAAATAAAATCTTAAAAAAAAAAGGGTCTGTAAATGTAAAATTGGTATGAGTAAAAACTAAGTAAATGTGCGTGGGGTAAAAAGAAAAAGAAGTCAAAACAAAAGTTTGAGTTTTTGAGCTAAAGTGGGAGGATGACAACTTTATTCATTGAAATACAGGACCCAGGAAAAGCGGGTTTGAGAAATAAATTGATATAGTAACCAAAAATATTAAATAGAATATCCTAGTTAAAATCCTTATAAAGCTAGGGGTGCATGGTGGCTCAGTCGATTAAGCCTCTGCCTTCAGCTCAGGTCATGATCCCAGGGTCCTGGGATCGAGCCCTGCATGGCACTCCCTGTTCAGAGAGGAACCTGCTTTTCCCTCTCCCTCAGATGTTGTCCCTCCTTGCACTATCTCTTTCTCTCTGTCAAATAAATAAATGAATAAATAAAATCCTTAAACTGTTTTGAATTTTTTGAATGTGAAATTTTAAGAGGAGTTAATTGAGCACTCAAGATGAACATAACAGACTTACATTATATCATTGTGTTATATGGGAGGAACTTCAAGGTGTTCTCCCACCACCAAGGAAAATAAGGTTTGTTAAACTTTATTGTTGCTAAAAATTTAAGAATACTCTAATTTTACCAAATGGTGGTTGTGCTTAATAAAAAGGAAAGAATTGTAACCTTTCACTGATACAGTCATGTTCTGGGCATTTTTTTCTTTCTAATAAAAAATATGATAGAACATTTAAAGTTCTCTAAAGTAATCAATAATAATCTTGATGAAGAAACAAAGAGAACTAAATATGACTTCCTTTAATATTTTTAAATTTTTTTTAATGTATTAACTGAAAAAGCCTATGGTGGAGTCTCATTTGTCCAAATAGATTGTAATAATTTTTCCCACCTTGGCTAACAGTTACAAAACCCAAAGATGAAGCTGTGAAAGAAACTTTTCCAGTTGAAGCATCTGCTTCTGTTACAAATTTTTCAATCAATGGTACAGGAAGTTTTGTAGTTGCTTTGATTTCATCTGTTAGTTTTTCTACTCAAATTAAATAAATGACATCATAAGTGGCATGGACTTGTTTCTTAGCCACTAAAAAAATCCTAGTAGTAAATTTCCCACACTTGAGTTTTATATTCCTATCTTTCATTCTTGACCCCTTGAAACACTTGCTAATCAAATAGTTCTTGTCCATACTTGGACCCTACAGCTTAAAATTTTTTTTGCATGCCAACCGCAAAGGAGTGTTTCACATGTTAATCATATCCTCTCCACCCTGCTCTCATGCCTATATAATTTAAGACAAAAATGAGCCTTTTATCTTGATGGAATGTTGTACCTGGTATTTCTTAGTGTATGTATGGTCAAATTAGAGCTGCAAGGCACTAAACTATTCTTTTTTTTTTTTTCTTTTTTTTTAAGATTTTATTTGACACACACACACACACACAGAGAAAGAGACCAACCACAACCAGTGGGAGCTGCAGGCAGAGGGAGAAGCAGGCTTCCCACTGAGGGAGCCTGATACAGGACTTGATCCCAGGACCCTGGGATCGTGACCTGAGCTGGAGGCAAGCACTCAACCAACTGAGCCACCCAGTGGCTTTATGCTATTTTTAACATCATTTTACTTTGTCACCTCCATGCACTAAGTTACTGTAGGAAGCCCTGTGGAATTTAATACCACCACAGTTTCAGGTGAACTTTTTAGAAATTGACACCATCACACCACATTTTGTTATGCTTGCCCCTTTTGCTGCTTATATATCCCCAACTAGAATGTAAGCTATATGAGGGGAAGGATGGTATCTAGTTTAAGAAGCACACTGAGCACCCTGGCTTGTTAGAAAACAAACATGGAATGGAAAACTCAGCTAGTTCCAAGACTTCTGGAAGTGGGAAAGGTCATAATATTGGCTGGTATTCTGCTAAAGGGGGAAAAATGGGAGGTACCAGGAAATGAGATTATAGTTATTATCTAAGGATCAGAAAGCATAAGAGAATTAAACAACTCTGGTCTCCCTTTTTATAGATAGCTCTCCAATATATCTTTATTTGTATATGCATATAGTTAATTGTGATGAAGTACACATAAAATTTACTAACTTAACCATTTTTGAGTGTACCATTCAGTAGCATTACATACATTCACATTGTTGTGCAACCATCACCATCATTTATCTCTAGATCTCTTTTCATCTTAGAAAACTGAAACTTTGTACTAATTAAACAACAAACCTCCATTACCTCCTCTGCCCAAAACCTAGAAATTACCATTCCCCATCTGGCCCAATCTGGCCACTCTAGGTAACTAACTCATAGAAGTAGAATCAAGTATTTGTTTCTTTGTAACTGGCTTATTTCACATAACATAATGTTCTCAAGGTTTACCCATGTTTTCATATGTTTCAAAACTTCCTTTCTTTTTTAAGGCTGAATAATAGTCTGTTGAATGTATATACCACATTTTATCAGTTCATCTGTCAGTGGACACTTGGGTTGTTTCTACCATCTGGCTATTGTGATTAATAGTGTTATGAACATGGATATAGAAATAGCTCTTCAAGAAGTGCTTTCCATTCTTTTGGATATAGACCCAGAAGTGGAATTGCTGGATGATATGATACTTCTATTTTTAATTTTTTGAAGACACTCCATACTGTTTTTCTTTTTTTTAAGATTTTATTTATTTATTTATTTATTTTGTCAGAGAGAGAGAGAGAAGACAAGCAGAGGAAGCAGCAGGCAGAGCAGGCAGAGGGAGAAGCAGGCTCCTTGCTGAGCAGGGAGCCTGATGTGGGACTCGATCCCAGGACTCTGGGCTCACGACCTGAGCCGAAGGCAGCCGCCTAACCAACTGAGCCACCCAGGTGTCCCTCCGTACTGTTTTTCATAGTAACTATACCACTTTACATTCTCAGAGTGCAAAAGTGTTAGAATTTCTCCACATTTTTGCAAACACTTATTTTCTGTTTGTTTTTTGTTTGATAGTAGCCACCTTAATGGGTGTGAGGTAGTAGCTCATGTGGATTTAATTCGCATTTCACTACTGATTAGTGATTTTGAGCATCTCCTTGTGTGTTTATTGGTCATGTGTATCGCTTCTTTGGAAAAATAACTATTGACTCTTGCTCATTGATATACCGGGTTCTTTGCGATTTTTTGTTGTTGAGCTGTTGTTCTTTATACATCCTAAATATTAAACCCTTGTGACATATATGATTTGCAAATATTATCTCCCATCTGTAAGTTACCTTTTCACTCTATGGATCATGTCTTTTGATGCACAGGAGTATTATGTAGTTTACACACTGTTTTATGTAGTCCAGTTCATCTATTTTTATTTCTTTTGTTGCCTATGCTTTTAGTGTGATAGCCAAGAAATCATTGACACATCCGGTGTCATAAAGACTTTCTCCTCTATGTTTTCTTCTAAGGGCTTTATCCTATTTAACTCTTCACATGTAGGTTTTTGATCCATTCTGAGTTCATTTTTGTATATGATGTAAGATAAATGTCCAACTCCATTGTTTTTGTATGTGTCATGCCAGTTTTCCCAACACCATTTGTTGAAAAGACTGTCATTTCCCCATTAAATGGTCATGTCACCCTTGTGAAAAATCATTTGGCAATAGAAGTGAAGGTTTAGTTCTGAATTTTTTATTCTATTCCATGTGTCTATATATCTGTTTTTATGCCAATACTACACTTTTTTTAAAAGATTTTATTTATTTATTTGACAGAGAGAGAGAGAAAGCAGGGGGAACAGCAGGAGGAGAGAGAGAAGCAGGCTCCCCGCTGAGCAGAGAGCCTGACCTGAGGCTCAATCTCAGGACCCTGGAATCATGACTGGAGCTGAAGGCAGACGCTTAATACCTGAGCCACCCAGGTGCCCCTTCACTGTTTTTACTACATGGCTTTGTAGTAAGTTTGGAATCAGGACGTATGGAACAACCAAATTTGTTCTTCCTTTTGTTTTGGTTATTCAGAGTCCCTTGAAATTTCATATGAATTTTAAGATTTTTTTTTTTTCTAATTCTTCAAAAAAACTGTTGGGATTTTGATAGGATTTTGATTGTGTTGGGTCAGTAAGTCACCCTAGGTACTAGGGGGGTATCTTAATATTAAGTTTTCAGTTTCAAATATATCTTAAGCCTGGGAACAAGGACCATTTCTAGAAAGCTATTTATTTGGATGAAAGGAATTGTAAACAATTTATTCTAGGCAACCAAAATGTCAAGCTCCAAGCAACTGATGAGGGAGTAAAGATTGGAGTTGTTTGTTGGTCAAAAAATTGAAACACAAGCAGTAGAGTTCACTAATCTGGTGGAAGAGACAACAATACAGTTAGATACAGTTTTGTTATTATTAAATTCCTATGTATACAAGGTTTTACTTGTGTTTTTTATTCTATTTCTATTATGTCTATGGTGACATGGTGGCACTGTATTACATTTTTAATTATTGTAATTTTATCATTTGTTTTAATAGCCACTAGGCCAATTATCTATGCATTGTTCTTTTCTCATAAATAATTTAATCTTGGGGCACCTGGGTGGCTTAGTCATTGAAATGTCTGCCTTCAGCTCAGGTCATGATCCCAGGGTCCTGGGATCAAACCCCAAGTCCTGCTCCCTGCTCAGCGTGCAGCCTGCTTCTCCCTCTCCTTCTGCCTGTCACTCTGCCTGCTTGTGCTCTTTCTCTCTGTCAAATAAATAAATAAAATCTTTAAAATAAATAAATAAAAATAATTTAATCTTGTTCGTGATTTTTTGAAGAAAGCTTTATGAAATTTTTATCAAGTTTAAAAAACATTTTGATGAGAGTTCACTTAAATCATATTAGATATATGAGTTCACTTGAAGGCACTTGATATCTTCATAATATTGAATCTTCAACATCCAATAATTAGGTATGACTTTCCATTTATTCAAGATTTATCTCTCTACAAAAAGTTCTATTAATTTCTTTGTATACTTCCTACATATTAAGTTTGACATATTATATAATACACATTATATAAGTTTGATTAAGCATTGGATTTTGAATTTTATCTATTATATCAATCAGGGATCAACCTGGAACACTGAAGGCACTCCATGTAATCCACCTACAGAGTTTAATATAGGAATTGTGGGCTTATGCAACTCTTAGAAGAACAGGAGACACAGGATCAGGGAGTTCAAAAGTAAAGATTTCAGCCTGTAACACCACAGCAGGTGGTTCTCAAGAATTCTTGAAAAAGCCAGTATAGATCTCCTGTTTGCTCATTTGTCAGTTTGCAATTGCCTCCAGAGAGTAATGACCTTCCCTTCTCTTGTGCTCTATAAACCTCATGTCAGTGCTTCTTACTGGTCGTCTGTGGCTTCTCCTCTGCTATGAAAGGGTAAAGAAATAATGCTAAGTGAACAACTATCCAGTCCAATTTAAGACGATCAACATTGTTGCAATGAGAGTGTTGTATGAAAGGAGAGAAGGTTAGCACTCCCCTTGACAAGGATGGAAGAGGCCCTCGGGCCTGACAACACCATACGGTTAAGGCATTGCCACCTACTTCTAATTTCTTTTAATGTGATAATTTATATGAATGGGTTTTGTAACATTAAGCTATATTTGGGGGAAAAAAATGCCTAACTCATTTTGGTGTATTTTGTGACATACTATCAACTTTAAAATTATTTTATTTACTTGAATTTTTTGGTAGTATTTTTATAAAAGTTTTCTGCAATGACATCATATTATGGTATCTTTGGTTCTGCTATCAAGATTATATTTGCATTATAAAATAAACTGAGAACATTTCTATCTTTTCTTGTCTTCTGAAAATTTAAATTTATCACATGGAAATTACTTATTGCTTGTTAATTGGAAATAACACAAAAAACTTCTGGGCCCAATACTTTTTTTACCCATCACACCCTCCCATCCATTTTACGAGTAAATATTGATCTGTACTCTTCTCAATTTAACCAATACTGTAATAGAAATGGATAAACTTTCCAAAGCTGAAGAAATATGTACATTTGTAATGGAAATAGTTCAATAACTGGACCAGGCTAAATTAATTAAAAAATGGACATATTAGCATAAAAATTTTAAATTTCAAAGATAAAAGAAAATATTCTATGACAAAGCAGCCAATTAACACAGGTTGCCTATAAAGGAATAAAAATCAGATTGGCCTTGGGCTTGACCATAACACTGAAAGGGAGAAAACAATGTATCCTCCTTTTGAGACAACATTTCGTTACCCAAAATTCTAAACTCAGCTAAATTGTTCTTTACATACCAGTCAATAGAAAGGCATCCTCGGGTATGCAGGGGCTCAGAAATTGTACTGTCTGCATTTTCTGAATGAAAACATTTCGAAAGAGATGCTTCTGTCCAATGGGAAATGCATCAAAATAAATGATAAAAGAGAGAAGAAATTATAATAAAAAAGAATTGAAATGAGCATCAATGGCAGTTCAAAATTGCATTAAATTTAAATGTTTGTTGGAATTACTGATGCAAAACTAATGCAAACGTCAAAACATTAAGAAATGTCTAATACAATATATTTTCTAAGATTAAAGGCAATCATTAATGGGATTTAAAACAGCATGGCAAAGACCTATAATAGTTGTATAAGCTTGGGCATGAGGCAGTTTGTTTTTGCAGTCACTGTTGGTAAAATAATCTAATCATTTCATAAAATAATTTGGGGGACCCCTGGGTGGCGCAGTCAGTTCAGTGTCTGACTCTTGGTTTCAGTTCAGATCCTGAACTTAGTGGTGTGGGATCGGGCCCCACATTGGCACTACAATCAGCAAGGAGTCTGCTTGATTCTCTCTCCCTCTGCCCCTTCCACTTGTGCTCTCTCTCTGACTAAAATAAATAAATTAAATCTTTTTTAAAAACCATAATTTGGTAACACATTCTAGAACTTTTTTAAAATTCATACCTTATAACCCAGTATTTCTACAATTAGAAATTTGTTCTAAGGAACAAGGAAATAACATGCAAAGATATATATGCAAGATTTGTCTTTAAATTCTTGTTTATAATAGAAAATATATAGACTTATCATCTTCTCTCCTATGCCTTGGTCTCTATATTTGTTTGTTTTGTTTTTTAAATATTTATTTATTTGAGAGAGAGAGACAGAGAAAGAGATAACTAGAGAAAGCGTGAGCAGGGAGGAAAGAGAAAAGCAGGCTCCCTACTGAGCAGGCATGGGGGTTGGTACTCAATCCCAGGACCCTGGGATTATGACCTGAGCCAAAGACAGATGCTTAACTGAGCCACCCACGTGCCCCTCTATATTTGTTTTCTAAATACTAATTTTATTTCCTGTAATGTTGCTTCATTTCTTATTAAGATCTTGTAAAATCCCATTGCATTTTTAATTATTGAATCCCCTTTTTCTAATTCAACTACTTGGAAATTTTGTCCTTTTATTTATTTTTTTAATTACCTCTCTTTGTCTCAATTTACAGATTTGCCCTCTGATCTTTCTTCTGTTATTTTATAGAAATCAGGTTCTCCTGAATTTTATTTAAAATACACAGGAGACGTTCTTAAAATACATAGGAGGGGCACCTGGGTGGCTCCGTGGGTTAAAGCCTCTGCCTTCGGCTCAGGTCATGATCCCAGGGTTCTGGGATCGAGCCCCGCATCGGGCTCTCTGCTCGGCAGGGAGCCTGCTTCCTCGTCTCTCTCTGCCTGCCTCTCTGCCTACTTGTGATCTCTCTCTCTCTCTCTGTCAAATAGATAAATAAAATCTTTAAAAAAAAATAAAAAAAATAAAATACATAGGAGATGTTCTTTTTTAAAAAACGGCACCACTTCCACTATAACCAAGGAAATCTCTTGATTGTTATGACAGGTGAATGGTACTCTTCCATAGGTTCCTGTGCTGTTGCTGAGATTAACTGTTTTTTGCATCTCAAAAGAAACATGTTAAAAGAGGAGTTAGCCAGCTGTGCCCTGTACCATGCCAGCAGGAAGTGCCTTTGAATGGTGCTGTATACTGGTATGATGACTCCAGCAGCAATGTGAAAAACAAGAAAGAAGGATATTCACACCTTAGGCGGGGAACCTACTTATGTGGATATAAAAATATTCTGGGGGCAGAAAAGATAATGAGGGTCTAGACTACTTATTTCAATGGAATTGAGAAGAGAGGTTCAATTTGAGAAATATTTAATTGGTACTAATAACAAACATGGTGGTTTATTCATGTGAGAGTTGAAAGAGAGAAGGGACGAAATAAAGAATTATTCAGAAATATCAACCTTGGATGACTGGATTAAAAATGAACTGCTAATTGAGACAGGAAATAAAGAAGGAAAAGCAGACTTCTGGAGTTTAGACAATAATTTCAGTTTGAAACTTACTTAGTTTGGGCTACTTATATGAAAACCAGGTGGAAATGCTAAGTAGACAATCTAAAATATGGAACTAGATAACAAGTTTTGGAGGTGGAAATAAGGATTTGAGCATTATCAATAAACTGTAGTTAAAACAAAGACAAACAAACAAACAAAACAGAACAACCAAAACAGCACAAAATCTCTGAATCAAATTCCCCTGGAAGAAGGTATAGCAAGGAGAAAATGTTGAGAAAACAGAAGAACATTAATATTTAAGGAATGGCTAGAAGAAAATCTAGTGAAGGGGGCTAAGAGGTGACAATTTAATGATTAGAAAAAGAAACAGGGAAGTATGGTGTTACAAAAGCCAAATCAGAAGAAAAGATTTTATGTATTTATTTGACAGAGATCACAAGTAGGCAGAGAGGCAGGCAGAGAGAGAGAGGAGGAAGCAGGCTCCCCACTGAGCAGTGAGCCCGATGCGGGGCTTGATCCCAGGATCCTGAGATCATGACCCGAGCCCAAGGCAGAGGCCCCAACACACTGAGCCACCCAGCTGCCCCGAAAAAAATTTTATTGAACTATTCTAATTTAGAGAAAAAATAGTTAGAAGTCAAAAGGACCAGAGCCAGCACAGGAGGTAAAGATTGAAGAGGGGCCTTAAGAGATGGTGATTCTGTCATTAGCAATCTTACAGAGAGCTCAATCATAGGAAGTGTACTAGAATGTTACAGAGGAATGAGCAGTAACGAGATAAGAAAGCTTGGTTAAAAAAAGAAAAGGAAGGCATTAAACAGTTCTCTTTTTTCTCCTTAATTCCATGTATATTTTTACTAATATATACTTAAGGAAAGTGCAAAAATCCTAAGCATGTATTCAATGAATATTCACAAAGTGAATATGGAACCACTCACTGAACCAACATACAAATCAAGAAGCAAACTACCAGAATCTCAAAGGACTCTTCCATATATCCTTTCTCTACCCATCTCCCCTCTTTGCCAAGCATAACTGTTATCTTGACATCTAAAACTAGATCAGCTTTATTGTCTCTGTACTTACCTGTCTTCTAAAATAAAATGTAACTAATCTACCATACTTCAATAACTTAGGATAGTTATAATGATCACAAAGTACAGGTTAAGGCCGGAGCCTCACCGCCCTCCATAGAGGGCTCCATAGCCATAGAGCCAGGTGGAGGACCTGAAGGATTATAGGTGCTTCTAAACTAATTGAATGAAAGAACAGATCTTCATAATCAGTTGCCATCGTCCTAATCTTCCTACTCCCTCAGTGTTCTATGACCTTCTCAGGGCCACTGCATCTGCTTTGCACTGAAATCATTCTCTTACTACAATGTATTAAAAAAACCAATGGTGGAATATGGCAATAAAAATGCTTTTATCCAAGAATTAAAACTCTCCACTTATTTCCAGTTGAAAGATCTCTTTTTAGCTTGCCTTCTCCTTCAGTATTTCCATCACATTCTGTTCATTATTTCTAGCACTGCTCGGGACTGCCTCCTAACAACTTTCACAAATAGTTTGCCCGTTCTGCAACTCGTTAGCAAAATCCCTGACTCATTTTTCTACTTCAGGCTCTTTTATAGCTTTAATAAATGTAACTGTTTTTATTAACAGCAAAATCCTTAAGGACAGGGACTTATTTTATTCCTTAAATCATAAAGATAAATCCCAAGATCATATAGCTCTATCACTCCAAAGATTTATACATTTTTCTTGTAAAATACATTCATTTGTAGTGAAAAGCAGCTGAGTGGAAATCTGATTAAAAAACAACTGTCATTGATTTTGTATGGCTCTGTTAATTGCCTGCCATTCCTTCCACATATTCTCTATTTAATTTGATCTGATACCATTAAAATATTAACCTCAGGGAGACTTACAGGGATTCAAATGTTTACGATTAAAACCATAAGTTAAAGCTGCTTCTTTGCCCATACTCTCCACGCTTGTTCCTAACAAAAGCAAAGATTAAGTGGAATTCTTTCTTGCATTTGGATAGTGCACTGAACTCACTTTGCTTGAACAATATGCCCATTATGACAAAGCACCAAGATTACTTTTATGACCAAGTATAGAGATAATTTTTTTTTCTTTCTGTTCAAAAAAAGAATTCAAAGCTTTTTTGGGAATAGCTAGGTTGTATTGTCATATCAAAAGCTCATTTGTGAACATAAGGGTCTCTGGTATCAAAAAGCAAAACATTGTTATATAAAATATAACTTTTGTTATAGTGAGCTATAAGGAGAAAAAAAATTCAAATTTGAAATATCCCTCAGCTCTTAGAAGAATAGATTTTTTTGAATTGTAAATATTTTATATGAAAGAGTATCAACTGATAGTCCTATTCTAGAGTATTTATTTTCTAAAACCTATGTACTTTCATCTACATAGAAAATACAGATAAAACTGATTATCAAAGCAAGTATAAGAGCACAAATGCCAAGAAATATAAAAGGAAAAGGGCAGAAAAAGCAATTTGGTTGAACCAGAAAGTTTGGGTTCAGGATAATGACTGATTCTTTAAAAAAAAAAAAAAAAGAGAGAGAGAGAGAGGGAGAGAGCGCTTTAACTTTCTAGGCAGCCCAGGTGGCAGATGGAGAATATTTAAGTAACATGCTTTTCTGTTTAAATAATAAGTATCACACTAGTTAGAAAAACTTCCCTCATTAAACTCTAAAGAAATTTAATTAGAACTTCATATAGGACATCCAGAATAAAACAATAGATATTTTTTAAAACCAAGATTTTATAAAAGTTTTTGCAATATTGAGGGCATTATGGAAGTTTATATTGTAATATATAAGTTGTGGTACTTTTAAGGCAAATGTATACTTTAGTTTACTAATTGGGTTTTCATGTGAATTTTAAACTGTCAACATTTAAGATCTTTAAACAGCTTTATATTTGCAGAACGTTTTTTAGAAAGCAAAAATTCAAAGGTAAGAGGAGTTAAGGGAAGAAGCAAGAAATTGACATCAGTATTTATGGAATAATTCATTTTTGTTGACGACAATATCCTTGTATTTGTTCTGTTACCTTTCCTTGGATTTATGATGCATAAAGCTGTGAATAACTTAGAAAATTACTCTAAATGTTTCACAATATGTATAGCAACAACAGGACCCAAATTTCCTATTCAGTCTCCTAGTTTTTCCACAGAACAGCCTCTTTGTCTCTTCAAATATGTGGTTTTATAGTATATAATAATCCTACATGTTTGTAGCAACACAATAAGCATTTAATATTTACAACATGGGCAAAATATTAGATGTTTCTTTCTGGAGAAATAGAGACCTATATCTAATCACTCAACTGCCCTATTTTTAAAAGCTGCTTTATACATTAATTTGAAAATTATTTCTGTGAGAAAAATACTTTATCAGTGAAAGTAGGTATACAGATAGCAATGTTTTCTCCTCTACGTATAATGTTAATTTCCTTGCAGTTCTGCTGTTTCATCGTGTATTTTCTAAACTCTTCACTTTCATACCAAGCTGCTAAAACAAAATCTGAGAATGCAAGATTCTCAAGTGCAAAACATTGCAGTAGAGTAAGAACTGGTACTACAAACTACCTAGGGTGCTGCAAACTTCTGGCAATTAATTTCAATTAAGTTATTTACAAGGTGTGCCACTACTAACTTGTGCCCAGATGTTTCAGTTGGCAAAATGCGATGGCCACCAATGTAGTCAATTTCAGTAACAATCACTCATTGATGGAATTTTCACACCGAATTCACAGCACCTTCGTAACATTAGAACATGATGTCATCACCCTTTGCCTCATCATAACCGTAAAAATGCCAATACGAGTTGCAACAAATTACTGCAGGCAATTGCTGAGTTCTAGAGATGTAGTGAACACCTGGGCTGGCTCAGAACCTAGCAGCTTTCAAAGTTTCGTTACCAGATGTTTGTGGAACAACTTATGCATGTATGGAAAACATACACTTTTTTTTTTTCATTTGCATGAACGATTACCAGGTCTTTGGAAGTGGTGGAAACACATGTTTCATGAAAAAAGGTTAGTAGTAAGATTTTATTAGGGAAATATTTTTATTAAAATCAGCTTGGTTAGTCTTAAACATTGTGAATTAAATCTGTGTCATCATGTTTATATGCAATTATTTGTTCATATAATAAAATATATCTTCACAAATTAGGTAAGTGGTACAGTGAATTATACCTTTCTTGGATAAAGAAACAAGAATTTGGGGAAGTTTTATTAATATTAAAGTGAAAAATCAGCTATTTAAGTGCCTGATTTTGTTTAATAATTTTGTATATTTTAGACTAATATTCATTTAATAATTATGTCTTCCTTTTCTCAAATATCATATATCTTCCTAGAAAAAGACAGAGACTGTTTAAAAGTATCTGCCTATTTATTTTTGCTATTAATTTAACATAATATTGACTCAGTACAATTTAAGAAAATTGCACTTTGTGATTCAAATAAAAAATATTTTTAGAAGTACATGTGTCTATGTCATTTTAAAATATATTCTCCAACCAAAATGAGAATATGAAGAGGAAGAAAACCATTACTCATTTTTTTATCATGGGTCTATTTCTTCTGGGATTATTTTTTTTTATTTCAAGGAAATCAAAATGATAATTTTTAATTTTTTAACAATTGAAATCGTAGTCCTATTAAAATAAACAGGTCTCCCTTCATTAATGTTAAACTATTGTGCCCATTGTAATTCACTGTATTTTATATAAGGACCTGAAATGGACCACATTTTCTTCCCCCTGGGCAACAGCAAGTAGTTGTTAAAACTATTAACAGCTGTCTGGTAACTGTTAGATTCTCAGTGATTTCATTTAGTTCAAAAGAACTCTAAATTTATCCAGGTGTTAAATATATTAAGTCCTGGGTAGAATCAAAGGATATTCTATTAAGGATGCCTTTTAGGATTTGATGAATACATTATGTTTATAAAGACCAAAGTATAAAAAAACATATATTTCTGCTACTCACTAAACAAACAGGTAAGTGTTAAAAAAAAAGAAAGAAAGAGAAAAAGAAAAGAAAAGAAAAAGAAAGCTTCTGTCTTGTTTAAGAAGCAAATATTTCAACACCTTTAATGAGAAAGGAGAATTACAAATACCATTAACACAGACCTGTTCACTATCAGGGTATAAACTGAATGACGTGCCGGAAGCAAACACATTAAGAAGCTGGACAGTAATGAAAAACCTCTTTGCAGCTTTAACACTTAGGAGATGGACACACACCCCTTTGCACTGCTGTGAAGTTCACGGTGGTCCTGGGGTGCTGCCCTGATGACTTAGTCTGCCTTGCCTTCTTACATGTCCAGGAATCCCTGCACATCTCCGGGGAGTCATTATGAGCGGCGGGGTGGTGCCCCGAGCAGGCGCCTCCCGGGCGTCTCTGGGGAGGCGCAGACCAGAGATACACTGAGAGTCACTGTGGAGCCCACACTTTCTCCTTCCTTGTTTGTTATAAGACTTAGGCCCAAGGGGGTATGAAAGAATGCCACATGAATATAGGCCCCTATGTTTTGTCAAGAAAATGTAAATGTCTCACTGTTGCATTTTTAACCCGAAATGATCCTGAAAGTTTGACCCAAAGGCAAACTAACAGAGTACCCCTCGATGCCTATGCTAAAAACGAGCTGCAATTTGTTTCTACTCCTTGGGACATTTTTACACTCCCATTAAATAAAAGAAATAATCACAAAGGAAATTAAACCACAAAGAAAATATGTTAAAGCTATGTTTAGTGTCTGACCTAAATATATAAAACAAAGGAAATACATGGTTGCGGTTAGGACTTGGTCTTTAACCAGTCTGTTGCATTTACAGCACACAGTAACATGGTAACAATATGTCAAAGAGATTCTTAAGCTGCATTTACTCAAAACAACATATTTGGAAGAAGAGTGAATTATCCCACTGTTTCTTCATTTGAAGTCAAATGTCCAGTTTTTTAGAAGCATCAGTCATGTTGAGAAGGTCAGAAGTGGTGATTTGGGGATATAGACTATCATATCTACTCCATATGCAAATATATTTTCCATCCAAAAAAAAAAAAGTTGAACATCCATGGGCAATACAAGTCACCCATGTCAATACAGCATGAAGCTCAGCCTCTGCCCACAATCTGGTCAAAATTATTTCCATTTCAAAACCCGCCCCCCTTATACTTTGCAATGAATGGCAGAGTTGAAGGAGTTCAGTGCTGGCACCAAATATGGCTTTCAGTTGTCTGGCGGCTTATTATATGTTAGAGGTGATACCTCAAATTTCTCCTTGGCTCCTTTTGATGTCCATCAGCACATATATCATGAAGGCAAGCCAATAAGAGCAGCTCTGGAGATCTTTGCTTTATACCTGAAGGGTAGTCCTGACATCATTCAGTCTAAGACCCAGCCTTGGATCACCACGTTACTCTGTCATTTGGAACTAAACCTTTGGGAATTTATCCATTCCAAAAATTTAATCCAGTTCAACTTGCAAGCAGTTATAAACATACTAGATCATATGACAAAGTAGACTTTATTCATGGCAAATTAAGCTTTTCATGTTATGAAAAGATTAACACAATGTTTTTATTATGACCTGGAGCCATTGCCCAGTAGGTATGATATTTACACAGTACACTGCTCTGCAGATTAGTATACTGAATTGCTAAAAATCAGGTGTGTTCTATATAATTAAGCCAATCAGGTGGTAAAAGATCTTCCTCAGGTATGGGAGAGTGGTTGGAAGAAACCCACTACAGAGGGAAGACGTGCCCCCATCTAAGACAACACGTTGGGCCTGCTCCAAGGAGCCATTAGAAGAAGTGGAGTTCTGCCATCCTCTTGGCATGAATCTTACAGAAATATATAAATGTTTCTTGAGAAGTTTGTTTTTGTTAAGAGTATTTTGATAACATCTTAAATTTTCCTCACTCTTTGCAAAGATATCTTCTACATGTATTTTCTCACTTAATTGCCTTTCAGTTTTCCCCATTGGGTTCAGATGACCTGATAATTTGGGGGTATTTAGTATCAAAAACAACTAGAGAATTTTCAACTGGAAGAGCAGAAAGAAAAATTGAGTTCTTTGTAAAAGTACTTGACTTCTATCACGACTAAATTGGGCCCTTATTTGAAGGTGCCCTCAAAAAACTGCATCAAAGCAAGCAGGAGTCTACCAGTGTAACACAGGGTCCTCGGAGATGGACTTAGCTGACCTTGAAATGAGCCACCCGGCCATATCGTGACTGGGAGGGGCCTCACCGGGCATCCATCAGCATCTGAGCCAAAACCTTCACTCAACAGCTGTTGAAGGCCTGAGAGACAACCCACAGAGCAGCTCCAGGACAAAATTAGACTTGGGAGCACCTGGGTGGCTCAGTGGGTTAAGCCTCTGCCTTCGGCTCAGGTCATGATCTCAGGGTCCTGGGATCGAGCCCCGCATCGGGCTCTCTGCTCAGCGGGGAGTCTGCTTCCCTTCCTCTCTCTCTCTGCCTGCCTCTCTGCCTATTTGTGATCTCTCTCTGTCAAATAAATAAAATCTTGAAAAAAAAATTAGACTTGGGAGTTTCCTGTCCCTTAATTAAATTTCAGCTGCTTTCTGCTGTGACAGGGCTCCAATTAGAGGACGAGTTCAAAGAAAATCTACTGTAGTTACCTGTGGCTATCGCATAAGCTTCAGTGCAGCCCAGAGTTGGGGCTGCACAATCTTTAAGTGAGCCTGCCCTATCTGTCTTAACAGTGACAAATTTAATTTGTGTAAATCATGAAGCCCGGAGGGAAAGTTGCTTTTCTTTGTTGAGTTTTCCCCTAAGTGTTCTAATCCACATATATGAATCACACGTAAATACAGTTCTTGGGGAGACTGTTTCCCGTTGTTCAACGTGAAGTGTACTGCCCACAAAAGCCACCCACAAAAGCTGGGTCTCAGATGTTCACACACACCAACTACTACTAACACCAAGTGATGCTGGTGTGTTATAAGCATTTCTCGTACACTTAACATTCTCAAATAGTAATGAAGATCCCAGAAAAGAATAGTAATGCATTTTGTGATCGTCTTCATGAGGCCTTCAAATTCTCAACGTCTCGAACCTTCCCAAAGCAGAATCTGTAAAGATTTCTTCAAAAGGTCACTTAAAATTTGTTCCTCTTTCCCGCTACTTAAAATCAGTAGGGACCCTCTATTTTCAGTCAGCATTTTCAAAAAGGATCAACTGAAACTTGAACAGGCAAAAGGAAAAATGTTTCCACTTCTACCAGACTTAAAAGAAGCTGGGCATCTTTTCATAGTTTTCTTATTAGCATTGTAATATAAAACATCTGTAATCATTTAACAAATTAAATACATTAAAACAACAAATAAAAGGAGCTGTAATGAATAAAATACAGAAGACCCCATGCAGCTGTCTTTTCTTTTCTTGACAAGCAGCAGAGTCAAGTAGCTGGAGCCATGAGTGACTGTGCTGGCAGGAAAGGGACCCATGAGCAGCGCGGAGAGCTGCTGTGTGCTAATATGAAAACCAGCTTTATTTATTTCATCACCTTTGTTACAGAATGTTATACACTGCCATTACTCTCCAATTTTCTTCCCCTCTGCGGAAACTGCAGCCTCTTAACTTCTTTTTCCTGTGTTGTTCTAGTCTAATCGCATTTTCTCTTACCTGCTTCTTCTCCTTTCCGGCTTTCTATTGTCAGAACGACCACTTTGGCCCAAACTGTTATTTCCTACCTAGATGACGGAAAAGGTTTTGAGCTCATACCTTTGTCTTCAAGTTTAACCATTAGACAATAGTCAAGTACCTTTTCTCAAATCACTCGGATAACTCAAGAACTTAGAATGACAGACCCGAGAATGGGAAGAAAAAAAATCTAAATTCTTTAACCCTAGTCCCTAAGGGCCTCTGTCACCAGGTCCTTCTGAAACTATGCATTTTCATCCATAGAATTCCGCCGATAGTCCCATAGTCTCTTAGTTTCATGCGGGCCAGATTCTATGACATTGCATTTTATGGGCACATATCCATGGCTCACCTCTCTTTGCCTTTATATATATTGGTCTCCCAAGAATAAAGGATTTGCCCATTTTCTTCCTCAAAGGATGGAATAAAATATAAGGAGTAGTACAGAGTGCAGCTAACCTGAAAAGAGCTGGTCCCATGAAAAGATATTACAATTTAAGGGTTTTGGTTTTTTTGTTTTGTTTTTTGTCTTGTCTGTTTTTTTTTAAGTACTACACTGGCCCAACATAACAGAAATAGACCTGATTTAACTTGTGGGCCATAAATGTGGCCATCTCTGAGGTATGATCGCTATCTTCTTCAAGATCTGTTTAAAATTGGCCTGAACTAAAGATTTCTGTCCTTTGTCCTTATTTTCTGTTTCTTCAGTAATTTGTAAGCAGTTTGGCTTACATTACTATCTATTTGCATGTGTTCTCTATTGTGTTCATATGCAGATCTATTTTCTCAATGATTTAGAAAATTTATTTCAGGAAAGCAGAGGTCATGTGTTTTGTTCTTTTGTCCTCATGATCTAGAGATAACTCCTTCTCCCTCTTGTATGGAAAACGTGCTTGTTGAGCATAAAAATGAATGGATAAATCAATATATTACTAGGGTTAGATCTTTTGAGAAATTATCTCTCTAACTTACATGTAGCATTTTCTCTAATTTATTTGAGAGAAATAAATGGGAAAATAAGGGCAAGGGGACAAGGAGATTTCAGAATGATACAGACAGAAGCAAACAGGTGTTTGCGTATAGTCCCAATACGTCTACTGTCAAGAAGGTTAAGTCACATACCAAAATAACACTGGGTTGGGAATTCTCACTTTATAACCTAGCCTTGTTTCCTGGCCTATAAAATGGTGTGTTTGTGGCAGGGGGTGTGGGCATAGTGGGCACATTTTCTGATGGGCACATTTTGGAATATCTACTGAGCCTATAACCATCCCCTTAACTAACTCCCACCCCACCCCACACTACAGGGTCATACTCCTGAAAGCCATTTTAGACAGTGGGATTATTTCTGGCCCACAGTTGGTTGGACTGTGAGTGAGCATCAGTCTGTGTCTCTTTCCCAGGGCTTTGTAACTGTGGTAGAGAGAGAGAGATTCAGTATTTCGTGTTGTTGAGCAGGGTTCATGTCGTGGCATGTCTTCTATGTTACTGACCAGGATCCAGAGGAAGCGGAATTGGACAAAGAAGAACAAAGCGGAGACGAGAGATAAGTGATAGGAACTTCCTGGATTCAAAGACACCCCTTCTGTTATCAGAAATGACTCTCCTGTTTGGTTACCAGCAACAAACAGTCCTAATCTTGAAGATTGCTCTCTGCCCTAAAATTCCACAAAGCTGTACATAGACATTTTCTCACCTGCGAAAAAATAGAGGCTGTGAGTAGAAAAGCAGTTACAGAGTGGTTGATTTTAGTGGGACTTAGAAAACCATGTAGTCTGCCAAAACTGTATGTAAAAGCTAGGTTTCCTGGGATAGAGGCAAAATTTGTCATAATGACGCATATCTTACTTTCCACCTGAAGTGATGATAGGGAATTCAAAAAAAAAAATAACCTAAAAAATCTGTGAGGATTACTAAGGTAATACCTGAAAGAAGTTTTAAGTTTCCCAAATATAAGAACCATATGGATTCAAAGCCCTTTATGCATTTCATTTCTTTTTACATAGGTAAGAAACCTGAGGAGAGACTCAAGTGTGTTACACATAATTGTCATAAAATTACCCAGCACACTTTCAACTTTGTACAAAATAAATCCTTACTGAGTACCTTTAAAAGTACTGTTTGATCTATCAAGTGGACTAAATAAAGACAATAATTCAAAATACTGTGATAGGTACTACACTTTTACACACTGAACTGAAAGAAATTAATTTTACTGAGTGATTGTCAATTTCAGTATTCTTGGAATTTCTAGCGGCTGGCTTCACTCCACATAGTCTTCTCTGTAAATACAGCACAATCTTGCTCTAGGACAAAGGGCTATTAACATAGAGGCTGGTTTTTCTACAGCTCAGTGCTCCTGGAAACATAACTATAGATGAGAAAAATGACTATGAAGGAACCATCCCCAAAAGCAGATGTTTGTAGTAGCTACCCCAAAACAGAGCATCTCTTTGGAATAATACCTCTTCCTTTATTTTATCCTAAAAGACTTACATTTCTCAGGAAAAGAGAGAACAAGTAGGAGGAGGAAAGAGAGAAAAGAAAAAGAACAAGAGAAAAGAGGAAAAGAGGAAGAGGGAAAGAAAGCTTGCCCTCATCTATCTCTGTTCACACTCCCAACTTCTTGATTGTAACCCACCCTGATGTTACCACTGCCTCCCTCCTTTCCTCTGGTGAATCCATTGCAATCTGGCTTCTCCCTCCTTCATTCAGAAAATTGTTCTCGTGTTGGTCTCTGAGGCCCTGTAGTTGCAAAATGTAATGGGTGCTTATCAATTACTACTACAACAGATTCTTCACAGAATTCGAAATATTTATCAAACTCCATTTGAAACGCTTGCCTTTCTTTATGTGGCGATTACTTCATCACCTTCTTTCTCTATTCATTCTCTCTCCTACCCCGTCTTTGACTTTTTTTCTCTACATTAGGTCCTTTCACACTCTGGTTTTCCTCCAGGATTGTCTCCTTGCCCTTGCCTATTCTTCACACACACACCCACAGCAGTGGCATCCACTCCTGTAACACCAGGGACCATGGATTAATGACTCTTGACTTTTTGTCTTTAGCACAGACCGTTCCCTTGAACTTCAGATTTGCATTTCTAAGCTCCTAACGGTCCTAACAGACATCTCTATCTACGTATATCCCCAAAAGTTTACACTGAACATATCCAATATTAAATACCCTTTATCCTCTTTCTAATTCTGCTCCACTTCATTTGGTTTTAGTGTCCAATCCAGAAGCTTCAGGATCACTTCCTCTTTGTTACTCACTTACCCAAGTCAGTCATTATGTCTGGCTGAGTCTATGCATATCTCTGGAATCCACTCCATGACCACAGTTTCTGTCTGACTTCAGACTCCCATCATTTCTCACCTGTTCTGTTGCAGGAGTCTCCAAGCAGACCTCCCTGCCTGCAGGCTTCCTCACCTTCCATTCGTCCAGAATTTGTATTTTAGACAGTTGCCTCTAGCATCTAAAGCACAAAATTTACACAACACTTCTCTGCTTAACAGCTTTCACTGACTTTACCCCCTGTAAAAAATATATATATCTGCTCCATTCTTTGATGAACATAAAAGGCCCTTGACAATCTGATTGCTCTCACCCCTGTAAACCATATCTGCCTACTTGCCCCTAACTCACGATGGTTCAACTCTAACTGCCTCTTTGCTGTTACCCAACCATGTCTACTTCACATCTCCCAAGTTCTTGGACAGGTTGATGCATTTGCTTGGAATTCTCTTCCCCTCTCATGCACCTGGCAAATTCCTGTCCAGTATTTAAAAATTCCATAAATATCACCCTTCTGTACACTTATGGGCATCTTCCTATGATCTTCCTCATCCATAAGCAGAGAAACACATCTCCATTCGCGTTTTTCTCATGGTGTCATAGGTTATAACATGAGGGGAGCTGCATAAATCCTTGAAGTCCCTGAGAAATATGTGTCTTTTGGTGTTTTAAACTATGCCTGGTGTGTACTACATGCCCAATGCATACTGATTGAATGAATGACAAATAAATACAATGCTAGAGAGAGAACAGCTGGTAGAAAGTGGTTGATATCCCTTTCCTGTGCCATTTGGACTGTATGTCATATTACAGGCAGTTGTCTTAAATCTTTTAAAAGCTGAGTTTCAGAGAGGCAGAGAACTGCATAATAAAGTAAACCAGGCTCCTTTATAACAAAAGAAATGGTTTCTTAAGACAAGTATATGAACTAAAAGGAATATTGCCCTATTGTTACTAACTGATGAAATGAGAGCAATTAAGCTTGGCTTTCTCATTGTTAATTCTTCCCCTAGAAATATTTGGAAAATAGTAAGCAATCTCACAGCCTGTGGGGTCAATTCTGCCCAGTGAACAAAACACGGACGCGTGCGTCACCGTCTCCCTTGCAAAATCCTCCAGCAGGCCTGCATCTACACGCACGTCTCTGATTTTATAAGATCCTGTACGTGACAATAAACACATCAACAGTGTGTCTAGACTACCGGGTCATATTCAGAAACCTATGACTTCAACAGGGGTGGGGATGGTGGGGGAACAGAGCCGAGAACGGGTGAGCTTCTAAATGGAAAAGGCATTTGTATGTTCATGTGAAAAGGGAACAAGGAAAGAAGCATGCTGACAAAAGACTGACTTGTCATAATTCTGGGAACTATTGGAGCAGAGAATTAGAAATTTATATGGCCTGGTACCTGGATAATTGAAATGATGGATATAGCTTTTCAGGAAGAAGATTTCTACTAATTCTTGGATGGGGATGGGGAGAAGAAGAATAGTCAAAAGGGAAGATTAGGATCAGTTTGAAAAAGACATTTCCACTTAAATTAAGAAATTTCCTTCTCTGGATGATAGGTGATGTCAGGTTGAAAAAAATAGTGACAAGCTGGAAGAACAATTCTCCGAATAGGAAACAGAAATAAAGGACCCTCCATGGGCGGTAGGCCTGGCCAAAACTTTCCCTCTCCAAACACTTTTTATACTGTTCCCTTATCCTCCCTTGCCACACCCCACGTTTAATCCTATCTTTCCCCTCTATCTGTAATAGTTGCTCAAAGCTTCCTTAATAATTTTTCTCTCTCTACTTGGGGTGACTTGTTCTTTTATTTTGGAGTGACCTTGCCAATTCCAGAAACCAGAAACACCAGGCCCAAGCACAGTTGAATCCTATAAACAGCAAGTCAAACTTAAACACCAAATGCATAGAAAAGAAAAAATAGACCAGCATTGCCTTTGCATTATTTTTTAATCTTCCTAGCAGAGCAATAAAAAAAAAAAACTATCCCATTAATTTTTTTTAAAAGATTTTATTTATTTATTTGACAGAGAGAAAGATCACAAGTAGGCAGAGAGGCAGGCAGAGAGAGAGATAGGGAGGCAGGCTCCCTGCTGTGCAGAGCCAATGTGGGGCTCGATCCCAGGACCCTGAGATCATGACCTGAGCCAAAAGCAGAGGCTTAACCTACTGAGCCACCCAGGCGCCCCTCCCATTAATATTTTCACTTGTATCCTTAAATTACCAATTTAAAGTACAAACAATAAATGGTAAGCTATCATTAATTTATATTCCATTAATTTGGAATTTATAATGAAAAAAAAAAGCCTTTGGTCAGACCCAGATTCATCTAATTCAGGTCTCTGTCTCTGGCAAGAGTAGTACGAGATATTTCATGGAGAATTGTTGGTTGAATCTCCTAATTTCAAACTAAAGTAGAGTCATATGCTCAAATTCTTCATTATTTTTTAATTAATGTTAATTTTATCATGCAATAATTCTGTCTTCAATCAGTTTATGTATGTAGTCTCCATTCTCTTCTGGAAGTAATGAATTCCAAGTTTTCTGTCCTTCATATAAAATAGAGGTTTTTCTTCTAAATTCCTCTCTAACAAATTTTATGGGACATTCCCCTTTTTAATAGGATGATTATATGCTTTTAATAAGATTCATGATTTTAGAAACATATATTTTTTTACATTCAACCATCATTGTCCAACCGTAGATTCTTGAACTTTTTCTGCTCCTTTAGATCATTTATGCCATACACTTGACTTTATCTAGCTTCTTGGGTTAAAACATGTAATTATGGTTTAGTACAAAGGATATCCATTGTTAGGAACTTTTTTTTAGCTTGTTTTGATTGTGGTTGCATATTGTATTGGGCTGCTATCACCTGATTTCTCTAGCAGTGGTTTTCAAGGACTTCAAGTTTCTTGTTTGCTTCATTTTTAAAAATGAAAATCATATTTTTTATTAAAAGTCCAACAAATACAAAATTCAAAAAATATTTTGTAAAAAATCACCTGAATATCTTCCTTGCAAAGATAATTGTAGTCAACATTCCTCTGGATATTTTTTCTGTGCTTGTATTCATATATATTATTTTCCTAAAAAAAAAAAAAAAATACAGCCATGATTTTCAACCTGGGAAGAGTCCATGTTGGAAAGAGGGGATGGGGCTGTTGACTCAGAGCCATGTGGGGATCTTTCTTGAAGGGAATATGGTTCCCTTACTCAAACATGACTCCTACAAAGGCAAATCAAAATTTTGAGGCAAGACAGAAAGGAATCAATGATTAGTCATTTCTCCTACCTTTTCCACCTCTCCATTGGAGAATCCCTGCTATGATGTTATTTCATAATCTTCTTTTTTCTCCTTAATGTTGTAAACATTTTTCTGTACTAATGACGATATATCAACTATTCATCCAGAGAAAGATGTTTACAATGTATCTAAGTAAAAAAACAAACTACAGAACAGAGTGTTCGACAGGTTGTCATTTGTGTTAGTGATACCTTTATATTTACATCAAATCTCCTGAAAGACCATATATCTGTTGATAGGAGTTATCTCTGGAGCTTTTGGGTATTGGGGGCATGTTCACTCTTTAATTGAGAGTATAGAGAGTTCTGTGCAAGAAAAAGAGATTATTTTGGAAAAGATGAATATATATATATATATATATATATAAGATCATTTTAATGTCCACTTAATACTGTATGGACCAACTATAATTTTTAAAATAATCTCCTTTTTCTTGACTTTTCGCTTTTTTTGATTTTTTTTTTAGAGGGAGAGAATGGCCGCAGGGGAGGGACAGAGGAAGAGGGAGAGAGAGAATCTTAAGCAGATTCCATGGCCAGCGCAAACTCAATTGGAGGGCTCCATCTCAGGACTCCCAGATCATGACCTGGAGACCTTGACTTAAGCTGAAATCAAGAGTGACACTTACCCAGCTGAGCCACCCAGGCACACCTTGACTTTTCTCTTTTTAAAACATTGTTAATATTGTTGCTTTGAATATTAATGTATCTATCTCTTAATGCACTTGTTTGTCTTTAGAATTCCTAATAAGGAATAGGCATAGGGAATGTACCTAAAAATATTTGGAATCTACTGTCAGATTGATGGCTGAAAAAAAGACTGTACTGATTTGTTTCCACTGACAAGCATGTCCATTTTCTCACAATTTCCTCAACACCGGATATTTTCAATTCCTTTCAACTTTGCAAATCTAATATGTGAAAAATAACATTTAAGTTTTCATTTCTTTGGTTACTAATGAGGGAAAATATCTACTCATCCGTTTACTGATTTTATATAGTTCTTGTTTGGTGAATTGTTTGTTTAGGGTCTTTGCTTACTTTTCTATTGGAGTATACATCTTTTTATTACTTTGTTAGTGTTTCTCATATCTTAGGTATATTAATGACTGCCATATATTAGGCCAACATGAAACTTACGTGCAATCTGCCATTAATCTGTGTTGGTGTTCTTTTGATTATAGAAATTTATAATGATTATCTACTTACCTTTTTATTTTTTCCTTTATGATTGTCGGCATCCCTGACTCAAAATAATAAAGCAATTTACCTCTATTAATATCATTTCTGATATGAACTTAAATCTTTAATTCATCTGGAATGAACTAATTAATTAATTATTCTTGCTTCTTTTTAAAATAACCATTATTTTGCAATATTTTTACCTTAATTTCTACATATTCAACAGAGTCCAAATGGGCATTATATTCATACTGAAATGAGCCATTTTGCATTTACTATTCTTATACGCTTAATGCTATTAAAAATTATGTTTTACCTCATTTCTTTAACACTTCCTCTTCTTTCTGTTATCAATTGTGAGTTCTATTAATTATTCACACAATCTGTAGCTTTTCTAAAATATGGCGGTATTAGTTTATTCTGCTTTTAGATACTTTAAGTGACTGTAGGGATTGTCTAGTTATTTCAAAAGTGATTTAAAATGTAGCATAAACCACATCCTGGTTTGCCATAGCGCCTGACACACTGGCATGTTGCAAGCCCTTGATAAGGATTTTTGGAATGGCTAGACTGACAAACCAAACCGAATGTTTATATTCTCGCAAAGAAATGGCACTGTAATCTCACAAAGAATGTGATGTTTTCACTGTGATGTTCGCCATGAGGTTGTTAACCATTTACTTACCCACTGACTCGGGATCTTGGTGAGCCAGTTACGTAACACCCTGGCCTTTCCAATCCCCATTTCTCATAAAATCAAGTCCCTTTTTACTAACCCCTTCCCAAGACCCCTGGAAGACGAACAAGTGGAAGATTGTGAAAGTACTTAAAAAGAAAATAACCTTTCACATGAAAAATGCTGTCATATAAACAAATCACCGTGGCCATGGATGGTCTGTTGCTGTTATAAAAACAAATAAAAGCACGATAGACCATCAGCATGTTTCCAACTGGCCAATAAAGGTTTGTGATGCTGATGCTGAAATAAAAATGAAGTCCCCACACAAAAATTCATGAAGACAGGTATCACCTGTCCTGCCAGACCACAGCGAGGAGGAGATTGATTACAGGTTAGGTATTTCCTGTGGGCTCAGCTGTATCTATGATTATAAGTGGTGAGTTTTCATTATTTAGAGTTGATGTGTGTTGATGACACAGTCCTGCACTCTGGGGCTTGCCTCCAAGGCCTTTCACATTACAGCCAAGCCATGATTCGAAGAACTGCATTATGTAATAACGACCTATCCCACCTCTTTCTTCATAAGATTTCTCATTCTCCTGGTGCTTTGTAGTCATCTGGCAATTATGCCTCACAGAGTTTGGTGGCAGAAAGGAGGTTGCATTACTATATGGGAGCTAGAGTCATAGGAGTTGTGCTGATTTTTCATTAGAAACGCTAATTTACAGGGGTGCCTGGGTGGCTCAGTGGGTTAAAGCCTCTGCCTTCAGCTCAGGTCATGATCCCAGCATCAGGCTTTCTGCTCAGTAGGGAGCCTGCTTCCCTTCCTCTCACTCTGCCTGCCTCTCTGCCTACTTGTGGTCTGTCAAATGAATAAATAAAATCTTAAAAAAAGAAAGAAAGGGGCGCCTGGGTGGCTCAGTGGGTTAAGCCGCTGCCTTCGGCTCAGGTCATGATCTCAGGGTCCTGGGATCGAGTCCCACATCGGGCTCTCTGCTCGGCAGGAAGCCTGCTTCCCTCTCTCTCTCTCTCTCTGCCTGCCTCTCCGTCTACTTGTGATCTCTCTCTGTCAAATAAATAAAAAAAAAAAAATCTTTAAAAAAAAAAAAAAAAAAAAAAAGAAAGAAAGAAAGAAAGAAACACTAACTTACAGAAGTCTGATTTGGGCAATTCCTACGTGGCTCAGTCTGTTGAGCGTCTACCTTCGGCTCTGGTCATGATCCCAGGGTCCTGGGATCGAGTCTCGAGTCAGACTCCTTGCTCAGTGGGGAGCCTGTTTCTCTGCCTGCTGCTCCCCCTACTTGTGCAAGCTTGCTCTCTATCTCTGACAGATAAATAAATAAAATCTTAAAAAAAAAAGTCTGATTTGGTAACTTTAAGGTATATTGCTTCAGTGATAAAATTAGCATCAGAGTTCAGGTTTATCCACAAGTATTTATTCAGAAACTATGTGACTACAACTGTGGTGAATGCAAGACCTACTTGTGTTTCCTGAAGAAGCTGACACAGTCTGGTTTAGGGAAAGTGATGGCTTGAACTCCAGTGTTAACGAGATCCAGTATACCTCCATGTGTAAATCAATACACCTAGGGAACCACATGCATAGAGCCCAGATTCAGGGATCCCAGACTCACTCACATCCTCAAACGATACAGGAGTTCGGGATTCTTGGATTCTTTCTTGGGGGAAGGATGAAAGCTGTTTCTCAGTAGGCATGCTATCGAATTAGGAGCAGAGTAATTCTTTGTGGCACAACCATGGCAGCAGGAAAGAGAAATTTCATTCAGCAAGAAAACTATAGAGTCTTCACATTTTTCCAATGCCTCCTTTGGGATGAGTGAGTACATTTCCAAATGCCCCGGTGAGAGTAGGTCCAACCCCCGGTGAGAACCACTGGACTGTGAGATAGTCCAAGAATGTACTTTGTCTCATTAGCTCATTTTCACTGTGATGATCCACAGGGACTCACAGGAAGCAAAATCCATTTGGTTTAGATCATCTCTGCTGTGGCTGTGATCATCTACGCTTTTATGACTTTCAAGGCAGATCATTACACTTTTAACATAACTCCCTGTTCTAAGGGGCCCCTGAGTGACTCAGTTGGTTAAGCACTGACTCTTAATTTCTGCTCAGCTCATGATCTCAGGGTCATGAGATCAAGCCCAAGTCTGTCTTTGTGCTCAGCAGGGAGTCTGCTTGAGATTCTCTCCCTCTGTACCATCCCAAGCTCTCTCTCAAATAAATAAATAAAATCTTAAAAAAAAAAATTCTTAAAATACTTGAATTGAATTCTTACATACCATAACCAAACCTCATGAAAATCACAAAGAATAAAAAGTTCACAAGGACCAAGAGACAGGAGAGGAGACAACATTGTATATAAAGTGTAAGCTTAATCATTGACTCCCCACTCAAAACTCATCAATAGCCTCCAATCAGACTTAAAGTCTACCGTTCTGGCCATGGCTCCAAGACCCCACACAAACACTCACTACCACTAGTCTCCGACATCTCCTCTTCTGCCAACAACACTGACATCCTTGCTGTTCCTTACACAAGCCATCATAGGGCTCCTACTTCAGAAGCTTTACATTTGAATGTCTCTGTGCTTGGAGTCCACTTCCCCTAAATAATCTGCATATCTCCTTCCCTAACTTTCTTCAGGTTTCTCTTCAAATGTACCTCATGGGAAGGATCCCTGCACATTCCATATAAAAATAACACTCTCGTCACTCTCTCTCTCTCGCCTTAATTTATTTCTCTCCATAGCATTTAGTGTCATTAGACATTTTATGTCTTTATTATCTGTCTCCTCACCTAAAACATAAGCTGTGAGAGGGCAGGGGCAAGATGATGTCCATTAATTGTCCATCAGTGGCTCACAGACTGTCAATATGTATTTTTTTTTCAAAAATAGAAAACAGTCTATGAGAGGTAAGTGACTAAATAGAGAAGAGAAAGTGGAAATCTAGTGCATGGCCTTGAAAAGTCTCCAAAGTTGGAGGCACCAGATACCACAGGAGAAGGGGGTGATAGTAGATTTGAAAATGAAGGCAGTGGATCAGTTGACATTCCTGGAATAAGAGAAATTAGATTCCTACTCCCCCCTCCAACTTCATTTGAACATATGATTAGTTTTTTTTCAAGATTGGAGAAAAACAAGTTTAATCTTTGGAGAAATTGAACAGGGACTCAGGTTGAGAGGAGGCCAGGTGGTCAGGGATGAGGCATCATATTTAAAATAGGAGATGTGAGCAAAAACCTACATTGTGCATTGTGAGAAACTCCTGTTCCCCCACCCTATACACACAAAGATTTCAGAGTCTGCTTTTTGGTAGATCATTCTTAAATATGAACATATGGCCAAATATATTTAAAGAAAGCTCCAGCATGACAGACAGAGACCAAAGCAAAGATAAAAAGACGTTCAGAGGGAATAGATAATTCAGGAACGAGAAAAAATATGAAAAAAATGATCAGCATCCTTAAAAAAATAGGTCACTATTTGAAAAGGGTATATTTAGAGAACAAAGAGTGTGTTCTGAGTGAAAAATGATTGAAGAAATAAAAATTCAATAGAAGGGTTGTGTGTAAGAATATAGATTTATAAAAGATAAAGGGATGGGAAATATGAAAAGCATAGAAGAAATTTAGAAGATCAATCTAAACAGTGCAATACCCAGGTAACAGGACTTCCAGAAATAATACAGAAGGGAGAAGAAAGTTTCCTAATACAGAGATACATGAATTTCTGTTTTGAAGAGGTCCCTCAAATTCCCTTCACAGCAAATGAAAAATGACCCATATCAAAACAGGCCATCATGAAATATCAGAATGAGCATAAAAGCTTCCAGAGAGAGAGATTAAAAATAAGAAGCTTGTATTGAAAGTATTAAGAATCAAAATAGCAACAGATTTCTCAACAACAATACTAGAAGCTAGAAGGCAGCTAGAAAAAAACTTCAAAATGCTGAGGGACAATGTTCCAACCTAGAATTCTAAACTCAACTAAATTTTCAGTCAAATGTAAAGATAAAGAATTCTCACATGAAAGCTATAATCGTAGGATCAGTTTATTCCTGAAGACAGAAGTTATTTCTCTCTTATATAAAAGCACAGGGTTAAGAATGAAAGCCTTATTCCATGATGCCCTCTGGGACCCAGACTCCTTACAACTTCTTGCCTCATCATCCCTAGAACCCCATGGTTCAGGGTGGTACCCACTTTCTAGGAATGAAAGAGGGTGCACTCCAGCTCTCTCATGGAAGGTCCCCATGCTTTTGTTCCTAGTTTATTCTCTAGGATTTAGTCACAGTATTCCCACATACCTGCTCAAGAGGCTGGAAAATGTAATCTTCATTCTGGGCAGCTAGTCACGGGTTCAGTTAAATAGTCCATCACTCTGAGAGAAGAGAAGTTGGTAGCAACCAAAAGCTTCTGCCTTGTAAGGGCTCAAACAGTAAACCTTGCTTGCATCTTTGTTGGATAGCTACTGGAATATATATATATATGTGTGTATATATATATATATATATATTATATATATATGCGCCTGCCACTGAAACAGGGAACTAAATAAAAAACAAGGAAGATGTGGGATCCACATCCACAACAAGGAGCTACAAGGGAAGGGAGAAATTCCAGGATAAGGATAATGGCGGAGGAAATTCCAAGAGCAGCTCGGTAGTACTCCCAACGGGCAACCCATTTAGATTGGAGCAAAGTAGCAGAGAGTGAAAGGGACGTGACCCAAAGCAAAAAAAAGGAATTGATAAATTACCCGATATGTTTGAGATTATATTTACATCAGTCTTATAGATAGATAAGGCCGAGAATTTGAGTACAATAATAATAGGTACCTAGAAAACAGAGAAGCTGAAAAAACAAGCCCAAAACATGGTATGTGTTATCTGTGTGGCAACTAAAATGTGTAATAAGGCGAATGTAATCACAGCACATCATATGGCTCAATGGAGACCGAAATGGAAAAATAGAGATGCTAAATGTAAGTCTCCTAGCAGATAAGGAGAAGTGCGCGTGTGTGTGTGCGCGCGCGTGCGTGTAAAATTTTTAAAAAGCAGCCATCTTATCTCCTGTACTTAGAAGCCAATGGATACAACCTAATACTGAAATATAAGGAAATCGAGAAAAATAGCAACACCAGCATGTTATTTAATAATGCCAGAACTGAAGAGTTCAAGGATTACCTCAGAGCAGGGATTTGAGTAGAAAGGAGATAGTGCAGGTGGCTGCTGTTTCCACCATCATTCTGGAAGTCCTACTTGACTTCTGATTATGTGCCTATAGTACTTTGATTTAAAAGAAATAGAAGGAAGGATGTGTAAACCTGGCGATTTACAGACCTGTACCCTTGGGATAAAAATACATTATATGTTTATAAAAAACATTTAAAAATTAATTTAAAAAAAGAAATAGAAGGGGTAGCTAAGAAAGACAAGGCGAAACCCAAGTATTTTCTATGAATTTGCAGATATTCTTTCCCTACCCCTTCCTATAACAGCAGAAGTAGTTAAGTTTCCCAGGGGTTCATTCCTTTGTCTCAAAATTAGAAGTCCACTGGTAGAATTACTATTGTTATTGCCCAACTAACATGATTTGAGCATACACCATGTGTTGGAATTACTTAGTATAATCCTCAAAATGGTGAGCGAATGAGGCAAAGTTATTGCCCCTGCTGTGCAGGTGAAGACACCAGAGCTTGGAGCCGCTTACAAAATTTACCCAGGATAGCATGGCAAATTAAAAAATATACATATTACTAGAGCAATGTATTTCAAAAGAGCATCTCATGTATCGACTTATATTTCGGAGGTGGGTTTTTCACTCTGACTTGTATGATTTAACCTTTAAAACCTCCAGTAAACTTGGGGCAAATGCAATTTAGAAATTTGTAGCACCTTTAATCTACATCTGATCGGATGCACAAAGAGTTTCCCACAGAGAGCCCTGCCAGCAAACCTCTGGCCTGAACTGTGGCATCCCAGGTTTTGTTCTTGGCTCTTGAGTATGCCAAGAACACTAAATTATATGAAATGATGTCAGTGGTTTCTTAATATAAATATTGCCCCAAGACTTTGGGGCGACATCAATAAAAGTTCAATTTATAAGGGCTTTAGTGAAAAGCCAAATTATGCAATTATGACCTCTCTGTCATGCGTAATGAAGATACACATCTAAGAGGTTAAAGGAGCAGGGGGGACAGCAGAATGAAAGAAGAAAAGACTGGCCAATTTGCATTTTCAGCCTTCACCTTTTTGTAGCCAGTGTTGAGAAGCTTCTAAGCCCATTTCCTTATGACCAAGTTCTCTACACAGAATCACAAAGAGGGAAAGGTTTCTTTTTCTTCATGCCTTTTCATTTCTCTTTTTGGAAGCTTTTGGATGTCCCCAATTTTTCTGACCCTCTTTTCTCTCCCAAAAGACACTTTTCCAGCATTTCTCCTAGATTGTTATAAAGTTATGAGGAAAAAAAAAAAAAACCTTGGCAAATTCCTGGCTTTGGCATAACATGCCAGCAGCACTTTCCTGGGGAATCTATGGGCCAACAGCTCCTTACCCAGCCCCATAATGTCAGTGACATATCTTCAGAGAATAGATTCTTTTGACCTTGGATAGAGAAGAGAGGGGGAACACATAAACAGAAACCGAAAGCTTGAGAGAAGCATTTTATTATTGAAACAAAGACCTAACTCCAGTGTTAGATGAGCCAATAGATTTGGTGCCATTAAATTAAAATGGTGAATACCAAGAAAGGGGAAGGCTTTGTGTAAAGAGGTGAGAAGTTGAATTTTGAGGCAGTAGAGTTAAGAATCTATGGAACATCCACATGGAGATGTCTAAAAGACCATTGTTCTGTTCAGGGCAGTTCAGGAACAGAATGCAGGAGATGCCACTGAATCCAAACTAAGGGGACAGTACTGAGAACAGCTGCGGTGTTATTTAGGGCGTAGTACCATTGTCTGGACCAAAAGGACCATTTTTCCAGACATCAAGGGATGGACAGAAATAGCTCAATCCTCTGTTACAGTTTCACTGCCTCCTTCTACCCTTTGGAGCTGTCCCTTATAATTATCCTCATCTGTTTCTGCTTTAATCGCTTTTCTGGCTCACTGTTTACCCCCCGCTGGAACTTGCAGATACCACGTTGCCACCCCCATCGCTTGCGCCCACAGAAGGCTGCTGATTGGACAAGACCCTCCCCTATTGAGTCCAGGTGATCAGTACCACTTGTCTGCCGAGTGTCCCTAGCAGACACCACCCGTCAGCTGCCACCACATCCACCTCTCTCCTTTGTCCTTGCCCAGGCTTAGGCTCTCCAATATGGAGCCAAGGATTTGGATTTTCTCTTGAGATCTTTTTTTCCTCTCATTTTCTAAACATCCCTACACAACATTTCCCATTTCTGCCCCTCCTTGGTTACCAGTCATTATCTGGGGCTTCCAACTTCCAAGCCAAGACCACAAATTTAACGAATTGGAATTACGGGAGTGGAGCAGAAAAGACACAGGCTGTGAGATCAGAAAAATATGATTTCAAATCTTTGTGCAAATTATGTGACTGCAAATTACCTGTGACAGTACCTGCAAATCACGTGACATGTGTATGTTACCTGATTTCTCTGGGCTCCTGTTTCCACAGTTGTGAAAATAATATCTACCTGGCAGGACTGTTTTAGTCTACCTACTTCACATAAAATTTGGTATGTGGTAGTTGGTCAATACATATTTTTTTTTCCTAAAGATTTTATTTATTTATTTATTTGACAGACAAAGATCACAAGTAGGCAGAGAGGCAGGCTGAGAGAGAGGGGGAAGCAGGCTCCCTGCTGAGCAAAGAGCCCAATGCAGGGCTCGATCCCAGGACCCTGAGATCATGACCTGAGCCAAAGGCAGAGGCTTTAATCCACTGAACCACCCAGGCGCCCCGATACATATTTTTTGATAAATATTTATTTCTATTATTGGACCTTTCTCTACTTCATGCATTTTCTCTAGAAGACCTTAAGTTTGCTGAGAGCCAACTGTGTGTTTTACTTATGTTTTGTCTCTCTCACAATGCCTAGCATTGCATCAGTCCTTCATATGCCCTCAGTATATTCTTCTTGAATACATGGATAAATTACTTGACAATTTTTGAGGGGAGGAATCCATTATTTTTATTTTAAGCAAACCAGAGTATATATATCATAGCATACAATGCAAGTGATTATCTTCAAAATAGTCAGAGCTAACATTTCCTGAGTGCTCAACTTATGCTAGGCTTCCTGTGAGTACTTTACTAATAAACTCATTCCATCCTCATAACAGACCCATGGAAAGGGTACTATTAATACCCCCACGTGGTGTGTCTGGGTGGCTCAGTCGGTTAAGCGTCTGCCTTTGGCTCAGGTCATGACCCTGGAGTCCCAGGACAGAGCCCAGCATTGTCTCCCTGCTCAGCAGAGAGACTGCTCCTTCCTTGCCCCTCACCCCGCTTGTGCTCACTCTCTCTCTCTCAAATAAATAAAATCTTTAAAAAATATTACCCCCACTTAACAGATAAAGTAATTGAGGCAGAGGAAGCATAGGCTGCTTGTTCAAGGTCACCAAGCTAATAAGTGGTGTCATAGGGATTGAAGATCAGACCATTTGGTTTCAAGAATCTATATTCCTAACTTCTATGTCACACATATGGGAAATCTGAAAAAAAAAAAAAAAATTCTGCTTCTGTCTGAGCTCTTCAGGTTTTGCTCCTAACTGTTGGTATTCACTCTTGGCTGTAGTTAGGTCTATATTGGTGAAAAAGTTGGAGAAGCTGTACTACAGAAATCTTAGCACAAACATCCAAGATCAAGGATGATCCTATTAGCAGATCCCAATTTCTAACATTCAAAATAAATTCAGGAAATTTGCTCAAAACAAAACCAAAAGACTTACTTCAAAAAAAGAAAGCCACACTGATATTTTGAAAGACTATCATAGTCGTTGTTCTCAAGGCCTAACTGAAAAGCTGTTTACAAGCATACACTAATGACTTGCTCATATTATTATCCATTTTCAGATTTGATTTATCCATCTTCATATGCAAATATATCCACCTTCCTGTTTTTTTGCATGTGGATGAGTGCACCTGGAATTGTGACACAGGAGATTAAGTAGGTAGGTGCTACAGTGGGTGGTGAAGAGGGTATGTGCAAAGAGATAAACAGAAAATGAGGTTTAACATATGCCTTGCCTCCCTTTATCTTTGCAGCTCATTTCCTACAGGGAAGTTTCCTCAGGGGAAACTGCAAACAGGCCCCTCCCCCAGCTCCTCCACACCCCAAATGCTCTTATAGTGTGTCCATGTTTAGCAGGGTTGGGGAGAAGTCTAAGTAGTCTGCTCAAGTACCTCATGAATTCTTTGAGGAATAGCTACAGTTTGTGTTTCTTCTCAAACATTTTTCTTAATATTCATCTCTTGCTTTGCTGAAGTTTTGCTTTTTGTTTTTGTTTTTCTTCATATTTCGTAATTAAGTAAGGAAAAGGCCATGGATGGGAACTGAGCAGAAATTTCAAACTCTATCCAGTATAGAACTTGGCCTTTTCACTGTCCAAAGTCAATCTTTGGACATCACCAGCATTAAAGATCAGTTACCAGATCCGCATGGGCTAAGCCATAGGTGACAAGGGTGGGAGAACTGAAGCTTATCTAGAGGCAAGGCCAAGAAGAAAAGCAAATTGGTATTAGAGTGAAAAGAGCAACAGACAGAAAGTCAGAAATACTGAACATTACCCCTCACCATTAGCTAAAATATGACCTTGGGAAATTCACTTCCTCTCTCGACCTTGAGAGCCCTATTTGTAAAACAGTAATAATAATAAATAACAATAATAGCAAACATTTAGTGGGAACTCAGTGGAGATGTCAGGCACTATTCCATTCTCAAATATGTTAGCTCATTTAATCTTTATAGTAGCACCGCGAGATTGATACTAATAATATCTTCATTTTGCAGATGAGACAACTAAGTGACAAAGGGGTTGAGTAACTTGTTCAAGGTCTCCAAGCTTATAAGTCAGGGTTCTTTCCCAGGCAGTGTCAAGTCCAGGGACCATGTTACACTTGCACATCTGAGGCCCTTTTCAATTCTAAAATTCTGTTTTACTCAAAAGTGTCCTTCCCACCACCACTGCTCAAATCAACTCCAAACTCAGGTACCTATAACAGTTTCTAAGGCATGCTTTATAGACTTACAAAAGAGTTTGGAATCAAATAATCCAAGAGTTTACTAAGGTTGTTCAGATTTGTGTTTCATTAAAAATTTTCTAGTTTGCATATATGATCTATTTCCTCTGGGTGGAGTTCATCAGTTTCACATAGTTGTAATAGGCCAACTTTTATTATAATATTATAATCCAGAAGTGAGAAAATTCAAAAGTACTTTTAACATATGCTAAAAAAAGTTTAAATATTCACATACTTTCATTTATGAGATGGAGTAATAGTAACTAACATCTATTAGAAACCCTAAATTAATCCAGACACTGTTTAGAACATCTTACATATGATGTCTCATTTCCTCCTCACTTATAAAATGACCGTCTTGAGAGATATTATCCCATTCCTCAGAGGGGTCAAATAACTCGCTCCCAGTCACATAGCTTAGCAAAAACCTTGGGGTTTGAGTTCAGTTATAGTCTTGCTCCAAAGCCCTCTTACTTAACTTCTGTATGTGGAAGGAAAGTGAAATCATGAAAGATGGATTTTTGGAGGAAGGTAAACACTGGAGTCTGGGGAGTGCTGTATGAAGTACTTTAAAACCTGCTCAAACTTTTAGAACGGCAAAATTAAGACATGAACAAAAACCAGGCCATAATAACTACTGATCTTTGCCAATTTAAGCATATCATTAGCATTAAAATTAATTTTCCATTATCTATGTCATCTAGGATTTGGAAGAGCCCAAGGAATTCTACTTCTCAGAAGAAACTCAGACCTCATTTTTAGTCAGTACTTTCAGCCTTTTCCCTGACCAGACATTTTACAGAACAGCCTAGTTATTACAGTTTGTAAAATGGAATGCTATGGAATTTTGTGAGCTCTTTTTTCCTCTCTGATTTATGCTGCAGTATAAGGTAAACTCGAAGTGAATAAAAGTGTGTTTGGAGAAAGAAATGTTGGGGGGAGAAACATGCCTGGATGTGCCTGGATATTATTTCAGATGAATAATCAATATCTTGTTAATTTAACTGTTTGCCAAATTTCCCCTAAAATCTGTAACATCTAAGGTACCAAACTAAGCATTTTGTATTTTTTTAATCTTATGCTTTACAATGTGGATAGCTGAGCAAGTCTGAAGGCCATTTATAAAGCACCCAGGACACACTGGCTAATAGATAAACCAAGCACATAGTAGCAAGTACAAGAAATGCAAGAGAGGGTATCCTTTTCTTTATCTAAGAAACCACAAGGTTTTTTGTTTTGTTTTGTTTTGAAATATTTCATATTACCCATCCTGGAAGCATTGTTTCATGATCGCTACAGCAAAAATGGTCAGGGTATTCCCTGCAGAAATGTAAATATGCCTTGTTGGAGACGACTGGGTGTCTTCTTTATAGGCATGGAGCAATGGGAAAGGATCTGTTGTTTTTTTTATTTTTTTTCAATCTGATGCTTTTATCAAATTCTTGCTATAAACATATGATGCGCTGTAGCAAATTAACATTTAAACACTGGGTTTATATACTTTTTTGTTTGTTTTATAGCCACAAAGAAAACCCACCTTTTCTTAGCATTTAGTGTCATGAATCACAGACCTGTTATTTCCTCCTTCCCAGCTACATTTTACAATTTTCAGACAAATAGCACTGTCTACAGAAAAGCAGTAATTTCATTTCTGCTGTTATGTTCTTTGTTCAGTCTCTACTTGATTTCCCAGAACCAAATGACTACAAGGGACATTGAGAGATCATCTGGACCAACCAGCCCATGAAGGCATTTTATCACATGCACTTCTTGGGTAGTTAAGAGATCCTCTCTCTAGCTGACATATGGCTCTCCTCCACTAAGATAACTATGCACTTACATTCGTCAACCAGCAAGGACTGATTTTTTGTTTCACGTCCAGAACTTTTATAGATTTTATAAGAATCATTACAACGGGGGCGCCTGGGTGGCTTAGTGGGTTAAGCCTCTGCCTTCAGCTCGGGTCATGATCTCAGGGTCCTGGGATCAAGCCCCATATCGGGCTCTCTGCTCAGTGGGGAGCCTGCTTCGTCCTCTCTCTCTGCCTGCCTCTCTGCCTACTTGTGATCTCTCTGTCCAATAAATAAATAAAATCTTTAAAAAAAAAAAAAGAATCATTACAACGATGACAGAAAAACAAACAAACAAACAAACAAAAAACAAAAAAAAAAACCCACTATCTCACAGTTCTCTTGGATAGAAAACTGTACCTACTGTGTAGGGTTGGCGTATGTCACGCTGACATCCACCGGAAGTAGTTAAGTACCCTGAACTCAGTCTGCAGATGAAGAAAAAACTGGAGAGAGGTGAAGTGGCATCATTGGATTATTCTGTGCCAAAGTCATGGACTTGTCAAGTGACAAAGTCGTGGGCTTTGGTCTTCAGACCTTAAGTGTTTTTCTTCTTCTAATCTCCTGTCATTGTTGCTGGATTCCCTGCTTCTGAATACCTCATACTTGTGACAGAGTATACGTTTTATACAGTTCTTCCACACACATTCTTATTTTAAGTGGGTATTCTTATCTTCACTTCTCTGGGAGGAAACTCTGCCAGAGAGGAAGTGGTATGTCTGTGGGCATTTGGCTGGGGAGGCAGGCCAGGTCTTAGATAACTCTTTTCGGATCCTGAAGTTAGATCTATGGCACCACAGCACTCACCAGAGTTTACAATCTTGCTTAGGAACCCACATAAATACATAGGAAACAAAGAAACATGGAAGCTGAAAACTGCACTATAACTTACAAGCACAATGGGAGGTCCGAGTTCATCAGCTAACATGATTTTCCAGTTTGCATACTACTGCCATTCTTAGCAGCTCTCTTGTCATTTTCGGAGCCCTGGGTTGTTAAATCTTTCCATCTCCCTATACCATTTTAGCAGATTTGCTTGCTTTCCCTTGAACTTTATTTGACTTGTCTATTAAATATTTCCAAGTACAAGTATTACATTCCTTTCATCTTGAAACATGGCTGTCTTCTTCATAAATGTCCAGATTTGCCTAGAACTATTTCTCTTTTTGTTAACTTTAGGGACGGATTGCTTATTATTACACTGGGTTTACGTGTTCATACAGATTGTTAAATACCTTCCGTGTTATTCCCCAGCTTATGTGGCTATGCAGAGTTCTCAGTGACTCAACTTGAGCTGCGTGCCAAATGCTGGAGCTGTGAGCAATCCTCTTTAACAGGGTGTCCTATGTCGAGCCTTTGCCTTCCACTGAAGAGCATATCCGTGGCGGCCACTCATAGCTTGGCTTATTGTTATTTCCCCAGAGTTTTAGCCTAGCAGAAGGCCTTGTTCATCCTGTAAGTCTCCTTTGTGTTATTCCCAATGGCAATGTCAAGACCAGTGAAGAAGTAGCTTGAACAGCATAAAAGCCTGGGGCCATGCTGCTTGGACTCCATGTGCAGCATTGCCAAAGCTGTGTGAACGTTACTTAACTACTCTCTTCCTCAGTTTCTGTGCCTGCAAAATGGGGATAATAACTGTAGCCACCTCCTAAGCTTACTGTGAGGAATAAATGAATCAATGAGCATAGAGGGTTTGAACACATAAGTGCTCAATAGATGTCATGTACTAGTATCCCATTTTGAGTTAATCAGCAGAATATGGCTGGTGTCATATAGAGAAGGTGATATGTTGTGTTTTAGTTACTTCATTGAACCCTTATAAGAACCTGAAAGACCAGTGTCATTATTTTCATTTATAATGAAGAAATTGAATCACAGAGAATAATCAATTTGTTCAAGTTAATATGGCTAGAAAATGGTAGACAAAAAGGTTCCTATATGCCAAGTAATAATTGCAATAGCTGGTATTTTATTATTGTTTATGAGATGCCAGCCACTGAGCTCTTCTGTCCCTCATAAAAACCTTTTAAAATAAACATTATTTAATGATACTCTTTTTTACAGATCAGAAAACCAAAACTTAATGAGTTCAAGTCACTTGAAAATTAAGTGAAACTGATACTGATTCAAATTACAATTTTTCTGAGAAGAGTATCTCAAAATTAGAACATTAAAATTGAGCACATTGATGCTATTTTTGGCAAATAACTGATATTAAATAGAAAAAAATAAGATGGCAAAAAAAAAAAGAGAGAAAACTCTCTAGTGGAGGGTTAAGTGCAAAACTAAGGGTCCCTTAAATAGGTTACCCACAATCTAATACATTTCTAAACGGAGTCTAGAAGAATCGAGTTCTTTCTCTTCCAGATTACTCCATAAGCTGTATTTCATCAACTCTACGGCATTTTTTTTATATTTACACATTTCAAATTAAGATTCTTATTGAAATTATAATTGGGCAAGCATTCTTTTCTTTGGTGATGCATAAGATAATAGTGCTGTTTACAGGTGATGACTGCTTAGGATCCCACAGAGTGGGGCATTCTGTCTGTTTTGTTCTTTCTCATGTGATCTCATTATTACAGCCTTCAGGATTGTTTTTTATTCACTAGCAAGTAAGCTCCTTATATGAACTTAAGGAATGAGAACTCTCACAAAAACACTTTTTCATTAACAATGCTTTCTATTTCATTGATAGTTATAATAAGTCATAAGCTGAAACTTCATAGAGGGAAATAGGTGAAGGGTTTGCCCTGGACAGATTAAGGCTGGTTCTTTTTTTTTTTTTTTTTTAAAGATTTTATTTATTTATTTGACAGAGAGAAATCACAAGTAGGCAGAGAGGCAGGCAGAGAGAGAGGAGGAAGCAGGCTCCCTGCTGAGCAGAAAGCCCGATGTGGGGCTCAAACCCAGGACCTGGGATCATGACCTGAGCCGAAGGCAGCGGCTTAACCCACTGAGCCACCCAGGCGCCCAAGGCTGGTTCTGTACAAGAAAAATGATAACCAAATAAGAAAGTCAGCATTCTGGTTGAATATTTCTTTTTTTCAAAGATTTCTTTTGGCTTCACAGAGTCACAATTCAAACACTTTCAAGCTCTTATTTTTGATAGACATGAATTACTCTCAAAATTACCCTACTATATTCTTTGCTTAAAAATCCTTTGTGATCCTGGTATCCTTCCAATGCTCACCCTAAGTCTGATTTTTGGTTTTTATTGCCCCCTTGCAGGGAGAGTTTTAAGGACTTCTAACTCCTTTGCTAGAAATAAATTTTGTGGGACTCCACCCTCCCCAGAAGAATATTCTTTCATTATAAATTTCTATCAATATTTTGTTGTATCATCCTCACTAGGATGACATGCATTCTCATTCCAGCCTCTCCCCCTCTTCTCTAGCATATTCCACTGCAGCATAAATGAATGATGTAAAGCATTCTCTATTCTAAAAACCAACCACGGGGGTGCCTGGGTGGCTCAGTGGGTTAAAGCCTCTGCCTTCGGCTCAGGTCATGATCTCAGGGTCCTGGGATCGAGCCCCACATCGGGCTCTCTGCTCCGCGGGGAGCCTGCTTCCTCCTCTCTCTCTGCCTGCCTCTCTGCCTCCTTGTGATTTCTGTCTGTCAAATAAATAAATAAATCTTTAAAAAAAAATTTAAAATAAAAAAAAAATAAAATAAAAACCAACCACGGTCTCTTTTGTCATTGTTTCCTCACGTGTTATTTGTGTGATTTCAACTGCATTCCTCTCCCCCATTTTAGCCTTCAAAAAATTGATTTTCAAACTCAGCATGTACATCACAAAGAATGAACCCTAATATAAACTGTAGACTTTAGTCAATAATGATGTATTAGTATCAGTTGATCAAATATAACAAACATACCACACTAATACAAGATGTAAGTAATTAGGGGAACTCTGTGCTCTGTGTGTGTAGGAACTCCTTCTTCTTTCTGATCAATTTTTCTGCAAACTTAAAAATGCTCTGAAAAAAAAATTCTGTTAATTAAAAAACAAAAACAAAAACCTGGGGCACCTGGGTGGCTCAGTCTGTTGAGCCTCCAACTCTTTGCTTCAGCTCAAGTCATGATCTCAGGGAGCCCAGCTCAGGCTCTGAGCTGAGCTAAGAGGGGAGTATGCTTGGAATGCTCTCCCTCTGCTCCTTCCCCCACTCTCACATGCACTCTCTCTCTCTCTCTCTCAAAAAAAAAAAAGCTTAATTTCCCCCCATTTAAGAAAGCAATATGCTCCTTGGCTTTATGGTCTTTAAATTCAGTTCCCCTTAGTGACCTTCCAGGAGCAGCCTCTGATCTGGAAATGACTACAAAAGACTGAAAGAAGGAAACAATGCCTCAGATTTAAAGGGCAGTGTGTTCCCTCTCCTCACTGAGTCAGTTCCCTTAATGCTTACGTAGCACCTTCTGTTTCTAGATCACCACACAGTAGCTCAATAGCTGAGCTCACAGAACTTCTGTGAGGTAGGTGATCAGCAAATCCCTCGGTTAGCAGTTCCATTTGAATGGCATGATGCCCAAAATAGCTAGACGTACCCAAGGTAGCAGTGAGTCAGGGAGTGGGAAGGGGTGGGGGTGAACTGGAGAACATCTGAATGGCCTTTTCCTTTGTGTTGGTTCTTACTGGATCAGCACCTATCAGTCTCCTCAAGGTCATGCAGGAATAGGTGTTTGCTGTTCCCACCACGGGCCTCAGTCATTGCTTAGTTCTCATAGGCACAGCATCAGGCTGCACCATGAAGCTGGTGGGGTATGCAGGGGTTCTCTTCCATAACTCTAGAATTTCAATTCTAGATGTGTGGGTACTTTAGAGTTTAGAATTCTACAGCATTTTTGAATGAAAAAGTGTATGTAAAAAGGAAAAAAAAGAAAAAGATGTGGTGGTACAAGGCATTTGGTGCTTTTTTACCCTGGAAACCACTTACTCATTTTGGAAAAAATCAGATAATAAGAGGAAGGAGGTTAAAAAACTACAAAAATTACAAATATGTAATTTTTGCCTTTGTTACATTTGGAGTATACTTGTTTTAATTTCTTCCAGAGTTAGTGAAGCAGAGGAAAGTAAAAGATACCAGTTTTGGAATCTTGGGTATAAATCCAACAGACAATCGTCCTTACCTGCTTAATGATTTCTTCATGGGAATAGGGAATGAATGAATGCATGGTGGCATGAATAAAGGGAACATTAACTGTGAAGTGAATTAATCAGCAAGAAAAGTTGCAGAAAAGTCTACACTGAAGGCTGCCAAAGGAAGTGTTTACAGTTGAAATAAAGCCAGAAGGAGACAAGAGTTATTCAAAAAAATCTTTCTTCTGGGAAGTGAACAGAAAAGTTCACATGTGATCATGTTATGTGAAATGATACTGGCTTTACATTCTTCCAAAGAACAGTTCTTCATTAAACACCTACTATGTACCTGCCTACATCTGAGTATTACAGCAAACAGAAACATAAATTCCCCATGAAACTCAGCAAAGGTTTGTTTAGTAAAACTTTTCTACATATCATAATAAAAATTATAATCAAAGAACACATTTATTATAGTATTAAAATTCAGTACTGACTTGTTTTGTGATTAGTGATGGCAATTCAACTATAAGATGCTTAGAGGATAAAAAAAAAACTTTTTGGTTTCTTCTTTCTTAATTGAATGCCTATCACAATATTACAGCTACCCAAACATTTAAAAAACAGTATAATCAGCAACTAAAATCTGAAGAACCCACAACTACTGGAAAGTCCTATGTTACTTAGTGATTAGTTTCAAAAAGTAAAATAAAACAACTGAGGGACCTCTTGATACACAATATTGTATATTTTATTTATGCAATGAGATCTGGATTATTTCATTTTTAGTTTCAAAATTATTTCTGCTAAAAGTGACAAATCTATAAATCTTGGAATTTGATGTTGCAATTTTTTCCTTACATGAATGGAAAAAAACCAAGTGCTTTATAATGAACACAGTAACATAATTTGGAAATTGGGGTGGCGCGGGGAGGACAGTAAGGGAAAAAAAATGCCTGTGCTACTTCTATGTCACAAAATAGTTAAGACTAATGATATATTACTTTTCTTTTTTTAAAATATTTTACTTATTTATTTGACAGAGAGAGGGAGAGAGATCGCAAGTAGGCAGAGAGGCAGGCAGAGAGAGGGAAGCAGGCTCCCTGCTGACCAGAGAGCCCGATGTGGGATTCAATCCCAGGACGCTGAGATCGTGACCTGAGCTGAAGGCAGAGGCTTAACCCACTGAGCCACCCAGGTGCCTGAAATACTACTTTTCAACTGAAAGCTAAAATAGTGTTAAATCAATAAACTCTATCATCATCAGTTTCTAATCCAGAGGACTATTTTAATTCATCAGGGAAAAACATTTTTTGCAATGTAAGAACCTTTTTTTAAATTTTTTTAGAGAGAGAGAGAAAAAAGCGGGTAAGGACTAGGGGAGAGAGAGAATCTTGAATCTCAAGCAGACTCCATGCCCAGCATGGAGCCCAAGAGGGGTTCCTGATCTCCCAAACCTAAGATCACGACCTGAGCCGAAACTAAGTGTCGGGACATTTAACTGACTGAGCCGTCCAGGAGCCCCTGAAATAAGACCTGTCTATTCACAAGTTTTTAAATAACAATGGAGAAATAAATTACTGAACATAAGTGACTAAAAAAAGGAAATGTTCAAAAAAATTGTTTTTTCTCATGATAGATATCTTTTTTTCCCTTTAATTTCTCTGTTACTAAAGCGCTTTTAAAAAAAAGAATCTCGGGGCGCCTGGGTGGCTCAGTGGGTTAAGCCGCTGCCTTCGGCTCAGGTCATGATCTCAGAGTCCTAGGATCGAGTCCCACATCGGGCTCTCTGCTCAGCAGGGAGCCTGCTTCCTCCTGTCTCTCTGCCTGCCTCTCTGCCTGCTTGTGATCTCTCTCTGTCAAATAAATAAATAAAATCTTAAAAAATAAATAAAAATAAATAAAAAAAGAATCTCTTTTAAAGTCCCAGTACTCTGAAAACTAGAGCAAACCAGATGCTTGAAAGTCTTTCAGTTCTGTTTATTTTGGAGTGTACATGATGTGTGTGATATATATTTTTTTTCTTTTCTAATCTGAAACAAAAAGTACCGGAGATCCTTTTGTTATCAGTATGCATCAGAATATGAAGAAAGGTTAGACATAAAATATTTCTTGGAAGAAGAATAAACAAGTTATGCCAGTTGTAACAGGCCAAAGAATTTAGAACTGTAATATTTGTACGCTATTAGTAAATTGGGGGAGAGCATGGCAGGAGAACCCATAACCAAAATGTCTGCAAGACAATAAAATAGGGAGAGGAAGATATTTAAAGAAATGTCATATTTTCACTGCATCTCACTGTTTTCAACAAAGCTGGGAGCTTTGTGCCTAAGCCAGTTGGCATTCTATCCAACTGTGTGGATTTCTGTGGCACTTCTTAATTTGATTAAGCATTACGTTTGTTCCTTACAGCAAGAAATTCTCTCGTCTGCTGTTAAATCGGCTGTTTTCATCCAACTCTCTAAAGGAGAAAAACTGTATCAAAACAAAGGTCCACTTTGTTCAATAAAGAATTAAACCCACTCTCACCATCATTAACATGGAAAAAAATTCAACCTGACCTTTCCCTGTTCCTGTTTGTACCCTCGGGCTTGAATTTGATTTTTCTTCACCGCTTCAAGGATGTCAAAGTATAGACTTCAAAGGTATGGAATGATTGATACATGGTATTCATAATAGATTGTTTAAAGTAATACATGTATCAGTAATTCATTTTAAACATTCCTTTGATAATTAAAACCTCATTTTAAAAGAAAACAGAAATAGGACATCCCAAAACTACTGTTATATCTGCCTCTTTTTTGTAAATACTTCTTTTAAGAGTTATCATTCCCTAAATGTATTTCATTCTTTTTTTTTTTCATTTTTTTTTTTGTTTACATTCCTATTTGAACCTTTTTGCATTTAAATATTAAAAAAATTGTTTGGCTTCATGTAGAAATTGCTTTTCTGTTTCAAATTGTTTTCTGTTTCTGTTTCTTTTTTTTCTGTTTTGCTGTTTCTTACTAATGTAGTCTTATTTTAATGATACTTAAAGATTTTGTATATTTAAATTTTTTATTTTCAATGTCTTCTTTTAGGCTATTTTCCAAATTTCATAAAAGGAAATCATTTACAATATATGGGAGCCTCAGATTGAAGTCCTCTAAGTAAAAGATAAAACTTTTCGCATTTCAGAAAAAGAAAAAAGAAAAAAATACCCTGGATTTACAGTTGGTGAAAATAACTGATTAAGGGATAGAAAAAGTCATGACTTGGGCTCATTCTTTACCTAGAACCACGTCAAACATACTTGAGAAAGGCAAAAGAAGGGGAAGGAAAATAGAAGATGTTCAAATGTGCCATCAAGCATTGGCAATCCTCTTAAAGGGTAAAACTGAAACTTGTAAAACCAGAGAATTAGGCAAGGAGTACCCCGCACGCGGTTCAGTAGTTATGGTGAAAACCTTCCACTTCTTTACAGTAGAAGCGGCATTGCCTGTGTGAGGAGGGACCTGCGGAGGAGCCGCTGAGTCCTGGCTGTCTTGTCTTTGGTCCACGTGATCCTATCCCTGCAAGCCCCTAGCTTCACCTCCTCATTAGCGTTTCACACTGTGTGCCTTTTAACCCTTCCATTTTATATGCCTTTTTTCTTTTTTAGAAACAGCAAAGAAAATAAAACTCCAAGTTAATGCCACTGAGTATTGATGAACGAATATATTTTGTTATAAAAAATCTGTATTACTTTTCCATTGTTTATTGAAAAGATCAGAAAGACAGATCTAATGGTGAGATTATTTATTTCATTATTATTAGTGTTTACTTCAGGGGGAGGAAGGCAGACCCCTGCTTCCCTTCTTCACCTGCTCTAAGCTCCTTTTCCGGTCAGAAGTTGTTCTGGGGAAAACAATGGTATGGAGGAGGGGAGTGGAGTGTGATGGTCTGGCTGATGTTAGGACTTTTTAGAAGGATAGGCTGTCACTAGGGTTAGACGACTCCCATAAGGCATTTAACCCAATGGTCTTGAGGTAACACAAAATTTTCCAGATTTCTATGCCAGGAGAGGGTGATTGGTGTTTTGCTTTTATTCCTAAAATGTTTGTGTATTGGAATACAATCACAATGACCACCCCACCCAGCTGTGGAACCGATTCATCCTTTATTGCCACCGGCCAATGTAACTGTTCTTTAATATTTCCTTCTCATCTGATGTTCATCTCCTCTTAGGATTTATATCTTTTAGCTATTTATAGATACTCGCATTTCTTCTAGTCAAGTCATACTGCATCTACTTCTTTAGTCTCCCTATTAAAGTCAAATCTGTTCTTTCTTTCCTCCCTCCCTCCTGCCCTTCCTTCTTCCTTTTCCTCCTCCTCCTCTTTGTCTTAGCTCTCTGGTCTCCAGATCTTCTGAGCAAAGAGCAGCTAGTGTAAAATCTTTCAGAAACCTTTTTATTTACATAAAATACTTTCTTCAAAGTGAATTAGCTCCTTTGGAGTTCACTACTTTTTTTTTTTATGTCTGTCATTAATAGGGCCCATGTAATTTGAAGCTAGTGTGTTTAAAATCGATGAAGATTTTTCTAAGTGACTAAAATTGGCATTATTCAGTGAAATTTGTACTTGGTGATGCATACCTCTACATTTCCTTTAGTACCTTCATTAGCCCTGCAAGAGAGGGTGCATGACTCTCAATTTACAGAATAAAGAATGGGGTGCCCAGAGCTTAAATACATTGCTTCAAGACTGAATAATAGTGTCTATCATACAAAAAGAAAAAAAAAAAAAAAGGCCCACGTACAGAGAACACACCTAAGGCATATAATTACCAGGAAGAGAAACTGGAATTCAAACCCAGGTTGGTAAGATTCCAAAGTCCCTGTTCTTTCTGCTACAACATACAGCTTTTAAGTCCTACATAAACTGAAGAATGAACCAAAGAAACTAATTAAGAATCATGCCAAAGCAAATACAGCTGAAGTTTGACTTATTTATCCTGCTTCAAGGAAAAAAAAAAAAAAATCAGGTAAGTCCTATTGGCCTGAAAGTCTTAGGCTTGTATCACTTCCTTAAAAACAAAACAAAACCCAAAAATGATGCTGTGGTATGTTATAATGATGTAAAACCAAACCAAAATGCTGTGCATTCAGAAGCAATTAATTGAAAAATAAAGGAAATGCATCAACTTTAAAATAGGAGTTATTGTTAAGTGAGTGGACTATGGCATTTTTATCTATTTTCCACTTTCTATTTTTCTGGAGTTTCCAAATTTTCTATAGTATGAGTCACTTTTTCAGTGAAATAAATCTTCAGTAAAATTAATTGGTAGAGTTAAATTAGTAGAAAAGAAAGAAAAATTTGCTGTTGTCAGCTTACATTTTTACCACAAGATTAAAAAAATAAATAAAACAACTACATATTACAGGTGATTGTGTATTGTGTTTGTAAAAATATTTTAATCAGGGCTTAAAGAGTTTAGAAACCCCCTGCCATGACAAGCATGCTACCTGTTCAATGGAAGAAAAAAGTCTTAGCTGAGTTAAGCTTTGGATTTTAATTACTAGTTAAATGAAGAATTAAGACTTTGAAACCCACTGGGGCATTAACTCATCAAGGCCTCTGACATGACAATTTTCAGTCTAGATCCTCAAGTTGATGCCACACAGTAAACAAGGGCAAAAGGAACCAATGAATTCCAGCAATGAGTTTGTACTTTATGAAAGCTGGAGGTTGTCGTCATAAGTTGAGAAAAGGGGGGGACTCTGTTCAGCTCATTTATTTTCAGACTTGGAAATTTCTCCTTCATTTCAGTATAAGCCTTACCTTCCAAGTTTATTTCCAGCTGAGAGTGAAAAAGTCATTCTAGCAAAGTGTTCTATGACTTTGATACTTCCAGTTTAAATCATCTTAATTAAAATATATCTAATTTGGGCGCCTGGGTGGCTCAGTGGGTTAAGCCACTGCCTGCGGCTCAGGTCATGATCTCAGGGTCCTGGGATGGAGTCCCACATCGGGCTCTCTGCTCAGCAGGGAGCCTGCTTCCTCCTCTCTCTCTGCCTGCCTCTCTGCCTGCTTGTGATCTCTGTCTGTCAAATAAATAAATAAAAAAAAAATCTTTAAAAAAAAAAATAAAATATATCTAATTTGAAAACTGCAGCATCTAACAAAACATCTTGTATAAAGATAGTTCAGGTTTCTAGAAATACTCTGACATTTACCCTGGAAACATGGTGGACTGTGGACAATTACGTTCAAATGTAGAGAATACTTTGAGAAGCTTTCCTTTATTCATTTAATCAGATGTTGAGGATAAAAAGACAAATGTAAAATGGTTCTGGCCTTTTACACTCCCAAGTGAGGAGCTTGAAGATAGGGATTATGTGTGGTATTTGTACTGAGAAGTGGGACTCTTGTGTGCTTTAAAAACCACCTCCAATAAGATCTTAATTTATTGAAACCATCCCAGGGGAGTAAAGTGTGTGTGTGTGTGTGTGTGTGTGTGTGTGTGTGTGTGTGTTTGATATATGTATGTATAATAAATGTGATATATAATCAATATATAAATAACAAATATAACTATATATAAATATGTATAATTTATGACTTCCTACCATAATCACAGATATAATGTTTTATAAATCCCACGTATAATTTATATCTTCACTCAGTATTCATGTATTCACCAATATAAATAATATTGCATAATGTGGCAATGTTGACTGGTTTTTAAAGCTTACTCTAATGGTATGCTATTGTATGTATCATTCTGCAACTTGCTTTTTGTATTTCAATCTATGCTTTTGATACTTTATCTTAACACACATATCTCCAGTGCATTCTCTTCATTTTTAAATATTTATTTATTTACTTACTTGAAAGAGAAAGAGAGAGAGATGGCAGGAATGGGAGGGGCAGAGAGAGAGGGACAGAAAATCTCAAGCAGACTCTGTGTTCAGCACAGAATGATGTGGTGCTTGATCTCATGACCCTGGGATCACAACTGGAGCCCTGGAGCCAAAACCAAGAGTCCAATGCTTAACCCATTGTGCCACCCAGGCATGTTCTTTTCAAATGCTATATAGTATTCCACTATATCACTATATTATAATTTATTAATCTCCTCTTGTATTGAATGACATTTCTGCTTTTTTTTTTTAAGTTTTTTTTTTTTTTTTTTTTTATTTGAGAGAGAGACAGTGAGAGAGAGCATGAATGAGGTCAGAGGGAGAAGCAGACTCCCCATGGAGCTGGGAGCCCAATGTGGAACTCGATCCCAGGACTCCAGGATCATGACCTGAGCCGAAGGCAGTCGTCCAACCAACTGAGCCACCCAGGCGTCCCGACATTTCTGCTTTTAAATTGTTTTCATTAGAAACCTGCAATAACTTTACACCCATCTCCTTCTATACATGTAAAATTTTCTCCAAGTTATATACCTACCAATAGAACTGCTAAGTTAGAGATTATGATGTCAACTTTATGAGATATTTCACAATTGCTCTTGAAAGTAGTGGTACCAATTCACAGGCTTACTAGCAGTCTATGAGAATTACTGTTACTCTTGATACCGTCACTATTAAAATTTTGCCGATCTGACATAACATCTAACTGTTACCCCCCCACCACCAATTATTGGTAAGTTGAGTGTCTTTTCATATGTTTAATGTTAGGTTATGTTTTCTTTGATTTGCATGATAATGGAATTTGTTCATTCTTCTGTTCAGTTCCTTAGAAAAATAAATTCCTTTGTCATTTATATGAGTTATAAATAACTTTTCACATTCTGTGGTTTCTTTTTTCACTTTGTTTTTGTGTCTTTTTTAAACATAAGAGAGTTTTTTAAAAAATTTATCTTGGTGTCATCAAATTTACCAATCTTTGGCTCTATTTTCTGTGTCTTGTCTAAGAAATTTTTCCACATCTAAATGTTATGAAGATATTTCATATCTTCATATTTTCTACCCAAAACTGCTTTTAACATTTAGATCTTTAATCCATCTGGACTTTATTTTTGTATATGGTGTGAGAATGGGATCCAATTTTACTTTATTTTTTCCATATGGTTAACCAGTTGTCCCAGTACCATTTATTGAACAGTCCTGCCTTTTCTCATTGATTTGTAGTGCCACCTTGGTTATATTTCAAGTTTCCATATATGCAAGTATCTGTTTCTGGGCTCTCTATTATGTTCCTTTGGTTTATTTGACTCTTCCTATGCCAATACCACACTGTCTCATTTTCTATAGCTCTATAAATTCTTGATTTATTTGCTCTGACAAATTTCCCCCTCCCCACAACTTATTCTTCTTCAAATTTATCTTGGCTATTCTTGATTCTTTGTGCTTCCATATTAATTTTAAGACTGGCTTGTCAAGTTCCATAAAGTCCCATATTTTGCATAGAATTTTATTAACTTTATGGAGTATTTTGAAGGAAAATCTACATCTTTATAATTCTTGAATGTAGTAGTGCATAACTGTATTCAAATCTTGTTTGTAGGGCACCTGGGTGGCTCAGTCGGTTGAGTGGCTCAGGTCATGATCCCGGGGTCCTGGGATCGAGCCCCACAGGGAGGAAGCTGAGCAGGGAGCCTGCTTTTCCTTCTCCCACTTCCCTGCTTGTGTTTCCTCTCTCACTGTGTTTCTCTCTGTCAAATAAATAAATAAAATCTTTAAAAAAAAATCTTGTTTGTTGTTCTTCAGTTAGATTTAATTTTCTTCTTAGAGTTCTTAACTATCGTGTACTAGGTTTATTACTACAAATTTTATGGTTTTCTCTTTATTTAATTTTCTAGCTGGTTTGTTGAAATGACAATGATTTTAGCATGCTAATTTCAGTCCAGTAAACTTACGGTACTTGCTTATTAATTCTAGTTGCTTGAAGAGTTCCTGGACTTTCTTTGTTTAAAATCACATAGCTTACAAATAAGGACAGTTTTTTGTCTCCTTTTCCAATGTTGTACCACTTAATCTTTTTCTTCTTGTATTGCATTGGATGAGATCTTCAACACACTGTTGACTACACATGGTTATAGTGATATCCTTGTCTTGCTGCTGGAAACACTTCTAAAATTTCATTTTTGAATAGTGGTATCTGTAGGTTTTTCAGAGATACTCTCTACTTGAGAGTATTCCTAATTTGCCATGACGGTTAATTTTGTGTCAAGTTGACTGGGTTATGGGGTGCCTACACTTTTCGGTGAAGCATTATTCTGGGTATGTCTGCAATACTGCTTCTGGACAAGACTAACATTTAAATCAGAACAGTGAGTAAAACAGGTTGTTCTCCCTAATGTGGATGGTCTGATCTAACCAGGTGCCACCCTGAACAGAAAAAAAGGGCCAATGCTCCATTGAGTAAAAAAGAACTCCTCCTGCTTGACTGCCTTCAAGATGGGACATCAGTTTTTTTACTGCCTTCAGGCTCAAACTGGAACATTTACTTGAGACCCTATAAGCCATCAGGCTGCAACTATATCACAGGCTCTCCTGGTTCTTGGGCCTTTGGACTTGGACTAGAACTACAGCATTCGCTGTTCTGGGTCTCCAGTTTGCCAACTGCAGATCCTGAAACTTGTTAGCCACCATAATTTCACAAGCCAATTCCTTATAATAAAACACAGATACTTCCCATTGGTTCTGTTTCTTTGGAGAACCTGACCAATACATTTGCTACCAGATTTCACATATAAATGCATTTAATCACACTCACCACTGCAACTACCCTAGTAGAAGCCACCAGTGCATTTCATCTGGGGTACAGCCATTTTCTTAGAACTAGTTTATCCCCTTTCACTGGCTTTCCCATAAATTATGCTTGCACTAGTATAGCTTATCCTCTACACAGTAGCCAGAGAAGTTATTTAGAACACAAATCAGATCTTGTCACTCATCTTCTGAATACCCTCCAAAATTTTTCCATTACATCCAGAAAAAATCCAAAGTCTTTATTTTGGCACACAAAACCATACTTGATCAGGGTTCTAGCAATCTCTTCAATCTCATTTTCTATCTTTTGCTCAGTTGTTCCATCCAAGTTATTTCTTCTTATACTACCAGGCATGATCCTAAATGTTCCTCCTTAATCCCTGTCCAAGCAGACTCCTACCTTGGAGTCTTCACACTCATAGTTCCCTCTGCTTGATGTGTTCTTTCACTAAAAACTTTGCATCACTTTCTCACTTTACCCAAGTATCTGCTCAAAATAGCACTCTTCATCACATTCTATCTCATTATCCTGCTTCAGTTTTCTTTGTAGCAATTATGATGTCATGATATTATATAATTCAGCTGTTATTTGATTATCTTTCCATTCAAACACTTTGATGTAAAATTCCTGAGGCAGAGAATTTTTTGTTTATGTGATATTCCCCATCATCTGGGGCAATGCTTAACACAAAGTAGGTATCAAATCAGTATCTGTTGAACAAATAAATAAATGTGTCAATATTTATACCTTTTTCTGCATCTATGATTTGATTATGTGCTAGTATGAGCTGATAGATCTTCTGATACTGAAACAGCTTTGTACTCCTGGAATAAATACTACTTGAACATGATGAGTGTGTAGTTTTAATAAACTGTTAAATTCAATTTGTAACATTTTATTCAGGATTTTTATGTCCATTTAAGAATTATTCTGTAGTTTTCTTCCTTTCTTTCTATCTTTCCCTCTTCCTTCCTTTCTCCTTTCCTCCCTCCCTCTTTCTTTCTTTCTTTCTTTCTTTCTTTCTTTCTTTCTTTCTTTCTTTCTTTTTCTTTCTTTCCTCCTCCCTTCCTCCCTTCCTTCCTCCCTTCCTTCCTTCCTTCCTTCCTTCCTTCCTTCCTTCCTTCCTTTTCTCTCTCTCTCTTTTTGACACAGACAGCCAGAGAGGGAAAACAGCAGGGGGAGTGGGAGAGGAAGTAGCGGCCTCCCGCTGAGCAGGGATTGATCCCAGGACCCTGAGATCATGACCTAAGCCAAAGGCAGACACTTAAACACTGAGCCACCCAGGCGCCCAGTAGTTTTCTTTTTTAATAAAGTCTTTGACTAGTTTAGGTATCAACAGCAAATTAACCTCATAGATTGAGCCAGCGAGCTTTTCTTCTCTTACTTTTATCATAAGCAGTTTATATAAAGTAGCAGATAACTGTTTTTAGAAAGTTTATTAAAACATATCTATAGGGGGCGCCTGGGTGGCTCAGTCGTTAAGCGTCTGCCTTCGGCCCAGATCCTGATCCCAGAGTCCTGGGATCAAGCCCCACATAGGGCTCCCTGCTTGGTGGGGAGCTAGCTTCTCCCTCTCCTACTCCCCTTGCTTGTGTTCCCTTTCTCACTGTGTCTATCTCTGTCAGATAGGTAAATAAAATATTTAAAAAACAAAAAACATCTATCAAGATGTCTTGGCTTGGTGTCTTTGGAGCAAGCAATTTCTTGCTATTAATTTCTTTAATAGTTACTGGTTTATTCATGTTTTCTAGTTTTGCTCCAGTGAATTTTGGGAATTTTAATTTTTCTAGGAAGTTACATTTCATCTAAATTTTCAATTGATTTAGTAGGTTCCTATTGTTTTTATATCTGTATTATGTCTATATTTATGTCTCCTTTCTATTATTAATTATACGTACTCTTTACTTTTAAATATTTTATCAAAGCTCTAACTTTTAGGCCTATTGATTCTCTATATTATTTCTTTACTCTTACATATTAATTTGTGCTCTTATCTTTATCATTTCCTTATCATGTATGCTATTTTTATTGTTTTCCTTTTTTCTTACATTCCTGAATTGAATGCTTAACTGATTTGTTTAAATCTTTTATTTTAGATATGTTAAAGGCTTTACTCTAACCACCATATACCCCTATGCTATACAGTATTACTTTTATAGTTATTTATATTTAACTATTTGCCTAACACATGAAATATTTAAAAATCCAAACATATATGGGTTCTTTAAAACTGTTTTTTAATGTTGATTTCTTATTTAATTGCATTGTGGTCAGAGAATGTGATCTATATATATTATTTTCTTATAATTTATTGAGATATCCTTGGTGGCCTAACATATAGTCAACTTAAAAAAATATATATATTTCGGGGGCTCCTGGGTGGCTCAATGTGTTAAGCTTCGGCCTTTAGCTCAGGTCATGATCTCAGGGTCCTGGGATCAAGTCCCACACTGGGCTCTCTGCTTGGCAGGGAGCCTGTTTCCCGCTCTCTTTGCCTGCCTGCCTCTCTGTCTACTTGTGATCTCTGTCTGTCAGATCAATAAATAAAATCTTTAAAATACATATATGCATATATATATATATTTCATACGTACTTGAAAGAAATATATATTTTTATTATATTTTATATATTTTTATTTTATTTTTATATAAAGAAATATATATATATTTTTATACATCTATATAAATTTTAAAACTTCTATATCTCTTTTGGTTTTTGTCTATTAAAGATAATGTGAAGCTCATGATATATGTTCTGCATGGATCATTATTTTTGTTATGTCATGTATATCTTCATTTCTATTCATGCTTTTTGCATTCAGTTCTAACTTGATTAATATAAATATTAATATTAATATAGCAGCTTTGCTTAATATTTGTATGGTATATCTTTTACCATATCTTCAATTCCCAGCCTGAAGAAGTTATAACACTTGTTCCAGGTCATGTGGCTAACACGCAAAATACAAAAATTTGACACAGGCAAATCTATACCAAAGCCCACATTCTCAAATGCTAAACTATGACAACTCCTGGCATGTGCCTCCTATGTTGGAACCCAGCTGACCAGATCTTCAGACCCTCTCATTCTATTGAATTTCTTTTCCACATAGATGTTAATCTTGTGTTTAATATGCTCTAGGTCTTTTTTCTGCCCTCTCTTTTTTGCATCATTGACATATACCTTTAGACCTGTTTTATACCTTGCTTACCAATATTTTGTCCTTACCAATGTCCACAAGTTCATCCTACATTGTTGCAAATGGTAGGATTTTCTTCTTTTTCGTGACTGAATAATACTCCTCTGGGTATGTGTGTGTGTGTGTGTGTGTGTGTGTGTGTGTGTGTATAAAATATGTGTGTGTGTGTGTGTATCACATTTACTTTATCCATTCATCTGTCAACATACACTTAGGTTGTTGCTATGTCTTGCCAATTGTGAATAATGCTGCAATGAACATAGGGGTGCAGCTATCTCCTCAAAACAGTGATTTCATTTTCTTTGGATATATACCTAGGAGTGAAATTGCTGGATCATATGGTATTTCTATTTAAAAATTTTTAAGGAAGTTCCATACTGTTTTCCATAGTAGTTGTACTTATTTATATGCCCACCAACGGTGCACAGGGTTCCCTTTACTCCACATCCTCAATGATACTTGTTACCTTTTGTTTTTTTGATACTAGCCATTCTAATAGGTGTGAGGTGATATCTCATTGTGGTTTTGATATGCATTTCCCTGCTTATCAGTGATGTTGGGGACATTTTTATGTACCTATTTGCTATGTGTATTCCTCCTTTGGAAAAATGTCTAATGTTCTTTGCCCATTTTTAAATTGATTTGTTTTTTGACTATCGAGTTACAGGAGTTCCTTACATATTTTGGATATTTACTTCTTCTTAGATATATGATCTGCAAATATTTTCTACTGTTGCATAAGTTCTCTATCATTTTGCTGTTTCTTTTGCTGTACAGAAGTTTTTCAGTGGTTTTTTTGTTTTTTTCTTAAGATCTTATCTTTAAGTAATCTCTACACACAACATGGGGCTGGAACCCAAAACCCTGAGACTAAGAGCCACCACACCACTGATAGCCAGCCAGGTGTCCTGCCCACCCCACCCCCACCCCGAAGTGTTTTTAAAGTTTTTTAAATTTGATAACCTTCTGTTATTTATTCTTACTTTGTTGCTTGTGCTTTTGGTGTCATATACAAAAAATCATCACCACAACCAATGTCAAGACCTTCCCCTTTTGTCCTCTAGGAGCATTATGTTTTCGGGTCTTACATGCAAGTCTTTAATACTCTTTGAGTTAATTTTTTTTTCTTTGAGTTAATTTTTGTGAGTTTTACTCTTTTGTCAGTTTTACTCTTTTGCATTTGAATATTCAGTTTTTTAAAACAGTTTGTTGTTTCTCCATTGAGAGTTCTTGGCTCTCTTGTCAAATGTTAGTTGATCAGACATACATGGATATATTTCTGGGTTCTTGATTCTGTTTCATTGACTTATGAGTCTGTTTTTCTGCCAGTACCTCACTGTCTTCATGACTGTAGTTTCACAATATAGTTGGAAGTGAAGGAGTGTGATGCCTTTAGCTTTGTTCTTTTTTCTCAAGATTGTTTTGGCTGAAAAAAAAAAAAAAGATTGTTTTGGCTGTTTGGAGTCCTTTGTTGTTCATTACAAATTTTCTATTTCTTTTCTGTTGAGACTGAACATATTTTATGGTGTTTAAGCATATTTGTCTTTTGTTATCTGTTAACTGTTTGTGACATTGTCAGTTTTTAAAATATTTATATTCTCCAAAATAGAAACTCTCTCTTTTGTTTCTTTTAAGTCTGGGTTTAACAGTTACATAGGTTCAATGCACCATTCCACTACTTTTTTTTTTTTCCCACTCAGTTCTTGGTTCACTGTTAAGTTTTCCTCTAGATCATCTTTACCCGTACTTGAATAAATTTGGAGAGATATAAAATTCTTAGGTTACACTTTTACTTCTTGTCTGTGTAGCATTTATTCTTTCTATAAACTTTTCTGTAGCTCACCTTAATTATTATCTTTTTGACAAGAGACTCAAATAATTTTTTTCTTTATTTTTAGTATCCAGAAAATTTACCAGGGTGTGTTTCTGTTTTCTAAGGCAATTTTTTTTTCTAGCTCATGCTATTCAAGACACTTTAATCTAAATATCTAAGGCTACTTCTATTGCTATAAACTTCTCTTTAATTATACCTTTAAATATTTTTATTCTTTCATAATTTATGTTTCATTCTTGGGGACAGCATTATTTCTAGTGTTTATATTCTTCTATTAGAGCTTTCATATTTGTTTCCCAGGTCTCACATTTTCTGATTCTCCTAATCTCTTTTTAACTATCTATTCTGTTTTGTTCCCTTTACAATATTTATTTTTTAAGATTTTATTTATTTATTTACTCATTTATTTGAGAGAGAGAGAGAGAGAGTATGCATGGGGGAGAGGTAAAGGAGTAGGGAGAATCTCAAGCAGATTCCACACTGAGTGTGGAGTCTGATGAGGGGCTCCATCTCACAATCCTGAGACCATGACCTGAGCTCCCTTCCTGTGTTTTCAGTATAGTCTATTCTCTTTCGCGCTGCATCCAGAATGGTCTTTATTTCTGTGATAGTTTTGTTTTCTCTTCCACTTCTTTTGAGTTGCCAATCCAAATTACATTACATTCTGTTACCTCACCTTATTTTTCCTACACTCTCATGTCTATTCCTAGAATTTCTATTTAATGGAAGCAATAACTTCTTAACATTTTAAAATTCATGGCAAACACTGTTCAGTTTTCATATGATTATATAGAATATATTTGAATGGTTCTATGACAGGTTTTTAAAATTCCTATTTAAATGAAGTTATTTCTTACAGAACTAGCTCTCTGTAGGGTGATATGTTTGCGGGGGACTAGGGCTATATTCTTAACCACAAAGCATTCTGATACTAGTCTGTGAGTATTAATGAGCTAGCTACTCTCTCCAGCTGATAGAGATTGATATTTCAGGGCTTCTCACAATGCATTCTTTTTTCTCTACCCTGCCTCACCAAAGAAACTTTTGACAATATGGCTTCTCGTTGGGTTTCTATTTCCTCAGCCAGCCCTACCTTCCCTTCTTTTTACCAAACCTTGTCTAAGGAGGTTTTTGCTATCAGACAATTCATCTATTTTGTCCCAATGAAGAGTTGGACTTTGCCCACCTTCAGTTAGATCCATGGTCTCTGGACCCTCCCTCAGCATCTTCTTGCATCCCTGTCTCAAAAGATTTGGTAGCCTCTTCCTATCAGGGTTCAAAGTTAAAAGTATCTCTCAGTGTAATGGAACTGAGGTTTAGGCTTTTATTTCCTTTTCTTGTTCATTTGTGTAATTTCTAAGAAGAGAGGATGAGAATAACTTTTCAATTTCATCCATTTAAATATTTTATTTTATTTTTATTTTAAGTAGGCTCCATGCCCCAGCTGGGGCATGAACTCATGACGCTGAGATTAAGAGTCACATGCTCTACCAACTGAGCCAGCCAGGTGCCTCCATTTTATCCATTTAAAAACTGCACATTTGGGGTGCCTGGGTGGCTCAGTGGGTTAAAGCCTCCACCTTCAGCTCGGGTCATGATCCCAGGATCCTGGGATCCAGCCCTGCATTGGGCTCTCTGTTCAGCAGGGAGCCTGCTTCCTCCTCTCTCTCTGCCTACTTGTGATCTCTGTCTGTCAAATGAATGGATAAAATCTTAAGTAAATAAATAAAATAAATTTTAAAAAATTAAAACTGCACATTCTGTATTTAAACTTTAGAGTATCTATAGCAGATAACTTTTGAATTCCTCACTGCTTTAATTTCTAACTCTTTAGTCACATTCATTTCTTTCTTTTTGACTACTTACAACTTTTTTTTTTTAAAGATTTTATTTATTTATTTGACAGAGAGAGATCACAAGTAGACGGAGAGGCAGGCAGAGAGAGAGAGAGAGAGGGAAGCAGGCTTCCTGCTGAGCAAAGAGCCCGATGTGGGACTCGATCCCAGGACCCTGAGATCATGACCTGAGCTGAAGGCAGCGGCTTAACCCACTGAGCCACCCAGGCGCCCCTTGACTACTTACAACTTATTTTCAATCCTGTACAATTGAATATTAGAAATAAGGGCATGTCCCTACAAAGCATAAACAGCAGTTTACTTTAGAGCCTTGTCCTCAACCTCTGGCATATATTTCAGGTTCTTATTTGTTTTCTAAATTATCACTTCTTAGTATAGAATTGCAGTTAAGAAAATTTTATAATTATATGTTCAATAGAAAGACCACAGTGAAATTGTGAAAAAACTTATCTCTGTGATAAGCAGCAAACATGATGATGTATGAAACTTTATGATAAGTAGCAAACATAACTGGAATGTCACAGATTATTCCAAAATATACATGTTACCATAAAGATCATTGTATAAAGTTATGCTTGTGTGATATTGGGAAGCTAATATAAACATATATTATTTTGAAATTCCATGGTAATTAATGATGAAAACATATGTCCACATACATTTTCATATCAAAGTCTATAACCATTGGAAGAGTCTTCCCCTTTTGTCATTTTAAGAATCAAATATATTTAGATTTTAATAGGCAACTTTAGAAAATAAAATGTTAGTTTATCACTTTGGAAGGGGGAGTTCCAGGTCTATGACACATTTCAGGCTCCATTTTATGGAAGTATAGGGTTTTATTAAACTTCCTGTTTCTGCTGGCTGCTTGCTTGGGTAACTGTGGAGGGCCATGTGATTATAGCAAATGCTGGATGTAAATTTATATCTTTGGCATAAAATGAAAGATAAAATTATCGGAAATCTGAAAATGTTTTTGCTTGTCTAACAATTTGATCTTAGAAGTTACTGTATACCACCTTAGAGAGGGAGAGGGACAGAATTAATGTCAATAGTCTAAATATTGGCTTGGGCCCCTGGCATGTTTTCCATGAGAGGCAATGGGAATGCAATTAATGCTTACCAGGAAGAACACTCAGATATTCTCCATCACAGGCCCACATGTAATCTGTGGGCTGGAAAAGGTTGAATGCTAGGTCTCCAGAAATTAAAGCAAGTTGGCCCAAGCTAGCATTAAATCCAGATTCTAGAACTCAATAATTCTGGTTAAATTAGTAAAAATAAAGAGATTTACATTTACATCTCAATTTTTGAAGACAAAAATAACTAATCAACAAATGCACACAAGAATGGTTTCTCAGGAAATGAAAAACTCCCTGCCCTGATAGGCATAGCTTCTTTTTTTTTTCATACCCAAACTTCCTAGGCACTTATAAATCAGACACTCTC